>NC_090738.1:31579318-31586818 GCF_036898095.1 Palaemon carinicauda
GTTATGAAAATGAACGCTGTTAAATTGGGCATATTTAGGCGAATGTTGCAGCTTAAGGTGGTTTTAGCGCTAATACAAGATTTATGAAGGTGTGTTGGTCGTGTAGCGAACAGTTGGCAGAGTGAAATTGTATCGATTCAGATTTATATCTTTTGGATGTCCTTAGATGAATGCGCATGCGCCACGTACCCTGGAAAAAAATTGTGACGTCATAGATGCGTAATTTTACGTCATTGTATCCATAGTAACGACACCTGACTGTTTGTGTGTAAACTGCACTCTCCCGAACCTTCAATCATGGTTATTCCCCCAAATAGTAACCTCCAATACGCCGGAGATGTACAGAAACTGACAGACAACGAACTGAACAAGCAGGTAATACTTCTACCTCTTCCGTGGAAAGAAAATTGGACGAGCTTCTACAAGAATTTCGGGATTTTAAGGATGATTATAGAAGGATAGATTCTGAGCTCACAGGTCTAAAAGAGGAAAATGCTAATTTGAAGGAAGCTGTCCTGCAGCACCAACGCTACCTTGAAGTAATGGAAGCCGAGAAGAGATCCGGGAATATAATTTTCCTTGGAGTGCCGGAAGGAGATTTGACCATCACTAATACTGAAGGAGAAGCTATTATATTAAGTGAAGATAATGAAAAGATCAATTAAATCCTTAAGAAACTACAACGAGATGACACACACATAGAAGACGTAAGCCGTTTGGGGAAACCCACAACAAACAACTAAGTGTCATGATCGCTAAACTCCAATCTAAGGCCGATCGGGATCGAATACTTGAAGCAGCATCTACTCTCAAAACGACAGGCAGTGGATTTGATAGAATATCCATAAAGAAAGATGTTCCTCCACTGGTTAAAAAGGAATTCAGTAAGTTAAAGGAAGTGGAAATAAGGGAAAGAGATAACCCAAAACCAAGGCTAAACTGTTAACTACGACTCAAGTCGACGAGAAGTCCTTGTCAATAGTAGAGTTGTTGATTATTTTAGACCTTCGTTTTTTATGTAAAGGGGATAAAGATAACAATTAAATTATGTTCTTGGAACATTAATGGTAATGTTTTTATGTTAGATAGCCTAATGGGTACTCTAATAGACTATGATATTGTATTTTTGCAGTAATTAAAGACGAGTTATCCATTCTCTGTGCTCATAAAAAGCTACCCTTTTTTTGAGAATCATGTTTATGATGTAGATGAACTAAAAGACCAAGTTTGGTTTCGCCTCCGCCATCTCCCAGACCTCCCCATGATTGCTTTTATTTACAGTAATTCCAGTTTCTCATTCATTCAAGAACAAGTATGAGTATTAATAATGGGTGACCTGAACGCACGTCTTGGGTCTCTTGAATATTTTAATAATCCCCAGTGATTCCGTTATGATAGGAATCCTGACGTAACTATAAATAACCCTGGTAGAGAAATGAGAGAGATTTCTAAAAGTTTAAACCTGACACCAATAAACCCCATCTAATCAGGGGTTCTCTGGGGGTGGGAGGAGGCCTGATCTATAGACAGGGTTCTCAGTGGAGAAGTCAAATTGACTGGGCATTTTGTTATCAAGATTATTTAACTGTTGTTAAAAAGGTCTATATTTGCTATTCATATAATTTCCCATCAAACCATGTTCCCATTGGTTTAGAAATTGAAACTGATTTTTGTGCTTCGTCTTTACTAGTTGAAAGATCTAAATTACTTGTAACCCTTCCTAAGAATAACAGTTTACTATTACGAAAACCCATTGCATTTAGGTATCAGGTGAAAATTTCAAAATGTGTTGAAGTATTGTAAGGAATATATGAATGTTAACAACAAAAAGACCATGATAATGAGTATTAACGTCAAGGACCCCAACCCTCTCGTTTTTGACGAAATAACGGTAGAAGTTTGTGACAAATATACTTATTTAGGCAATCAGATCATGAATGCTCCAATGTACAAACAGGTTGAAGGGCATATTAAAACGCATTCAAAGAGCTTGCGGAAGCTCCAGTCCTTTGTATCTAAAATTAATGATGCTCAAGGTCTGGTCTGCAGAATTAAATAGTTCAAGTTTTTATGGGTCTGAGACTTGGATGTCATCTAACTAGAAATCTGCCTACATGAGTAGTTTGCGTGACCTCCCAAGTGTCAGGAAAACAGTCTGCTCTGACTTAAGTGTAATTAGAATCAGGAGAACCAAGTGCAACAGCATTTATCAAGAAAAAACAGCTAAACTTTTAGGAAAATTTCGTTCTCGACCAGACTATGACAGGAGTTACTTTGCTACCGTCATAAATAAACCCATAGAAGTACAGTCTGCGATGGGCATCTACATCGACCAGTTACAGAGAACCCAAGAGGATCCAATTTTAGACGAAAAGCAAACACTAAAAACCCACGTGAAAAACAACTTCGAGTCAACTCGACGGATGACTTACAAACAGCTCAACCCACATCTAGAGTCTCCAACATTGTACAAGAAGGACGAGATTGGACGATGGTCAAGAATTGCCCGAGAGGAACGCCTTTGCCCCTGTGGATCTGTGCAGGATGAGATCCATGTCATCTTGAACTGCCCTTTGCTCTCGCATGTAAGAGAAAATTTTGTAGGGGATTAACTTTAATTCTTTTGAGGATTGCATGAACTATAATGACGAACTGGAGCTATGTAAATATATATTCATTGAAACCCAACTTATTACTCAGTATAACTCTGAATAACTGTAAACACTTTAAATATTTTTTTTCCATATGTTGCAATGTAATTTTTGTTTGATCCAAGGTTAGGTCTACATTAGAGTTCATGAGAGCCAATAAAAAAGTTAAAGATCATAATGGACAATCATTAGTTAATATAGGATCTTTACCCCTTATTTGATTTACCGAATGTAAGAAATAGAAAATGAAATGTATAGGCGCATCTGTATAAAAATTTAATAATTATTGTCAGTAAATAACTAACTATTAACGTAACTCGTGTTTTTGAAATTGTATCATTATAGTCCCTCGTCAGGCTGGGAGTAGCGTAGAGAGGAAAGGTCCCCCATTTCTTTTTATTTCATTTGTTTGATATCAGCTACCCCCCAAAATTGGGAGAGGTGCCTTGGTATATATAGATAGATCATTATAGCCACGAGTGTACGTCTATGCGTATGGTAGTACATCCGTTGCTTCCACACAGAATATCCTTCTAATTCGTTAGCGTAAAATAGAATACAAATTTCTTCTTTTCGCTGACGGCAAAGTCTTAAAAACAAAAAGTCACAGATGAAACATTGTCTCCATGCCAGGTTCTCTTTTTCTCTTAGTTAAACCTTTCAATTGGTGTGAAAAGAACCTGCATCTGGAGGAGAAGGAGGGACAAGAAGACTTGGGAAGGTGAGTAGGATGGGGAGGAGGGAGGGAAGGGGGCGGGAGGAGGTTTTTCTCATTCAAATTAGAGTGATCTTGCGTAGTTTCAGACTTGCTCCAATTCCCGTATAGATATCTTCAATTGTTCTAACGTAAAGATTCATCCATTCGTTGTCTTTGGAGGGATATCATTACTGCTCAAGTTTTGACAAAATTAAAACATTTCTAATAGTCTCAAAAAAAAAAAAAAAAGTACTGAGCTCCATTGTATACGTGCAAGTTACTTCAAAGTGTTCCCCCACAGACGTGACGCTATTCTGGAATACAGCAAGGAAACGTCCTGCACAAGAACACTGCTGTATCTTATAGAATTGGATGTCGATGTCTATTTGACTTCAGTCGTAAAATGTTATCGTCACAAATCGATGCAAAGCTCTCCCCACAACCACCATTCGATACAGATTCACTGACGAAGGAGTAATTCATGTTACGCCTTTTAATTCTGCCTTTTACTTGACTGTAAATACAAGCAGCCCATGTTACAGAAGGTTTTATCTTGCATTGCATTCTCTGATGTATTATAGTAATACATCAGTATTCCTCTGTATATTACTCAACAGTGTAGTAAACTTATGGGCATTTGAAAATGGCCTTCCACATTCGTTATTTCGTTTAACTTGGCTAAAAAACAACGCAATGACATTACCAATTACGAGCCCCATGAAGGAAAAGGCTAAGCTAAAAATACGTGCGTAAAACATTTCAGAGACAAGTCTCCATTTAAGTAAATCACAATGACCTCTAATGAGAATATTTACTTGTTAGCTCCAAACGAGAGAGACTATACCTTATATATGCTAACTTAAAAGTCACCTGTTCGATTAGAAGGAATTGTGTTTTTAAATTAATGATAAAATCCAAAAAGGAAAAAGTATTTTTTACGCTCATGCCTCTGACTAATGATTAGCGGAAATGTTGTAGAAAAACTTAGCTCAAATAACATCTCTAGAAAGTGATATAAATTTCATATTACTTTTATTCATCTTAAATAAGCATTGTAGAGCATAAGGTTTGTTCTTGGATATCTAAATTATAAAAAAGTCATAACAATGAATAATATTTAATGATAATGATTAGAAAATACATACGTCGTTTGGGAATCCGTTTCTGTGATATAAAGTACATGGTAAAAATGCTTTACTATATAAAGAGTGAGTGATACGAACAGCAAAGAAAAAAAAATACAGCCAGCTATCATATCTCCGGTGAAAAACACTGGTAGTTTTCTAAGGCTTCTAAGAAGAAAACTCACTTGAATAAGAAAATAAATTTTTGGAACAAGAAGCAGTGTTGAGCATATGGATCTCATTACATGTACATTACGACAACATACAAAAAACATTTATTCCAACTTTCATTACTTTTATTTTTTTTTCAGTAAGACGCTGCATTATATAGGATTAGTATGCTAATGAGACAATGAATTCATGAAGACAGATTCCTCATCCAATGCAATTATGATCAAGTTTCCTAATTTCACCCACCCACACAAACACACACACACACTAAGTGCACAAATAACTACTGAGCGTTTGGCTATCACGAACAGAACTCGTTACAGGCAGACCATTTGCGTCCATTCAAAGATTCAGTAATGTCGATCTGATGTGAAGAACGGACACGCTGATTAAAAGGCACTTAGAACTCGCTCACATAGAAACTAAAACAAGTACAAAAGATTTGATAGAAAAGAGAAGTAATGATCGAGGATTTCATGACATGTCTGACTGATATATAGAATGCCGTTTCATATTGTTGTAAGTTATCACATGGAGTGAACGAATAGTATTGAGTAGCGTCGGGACCAGGTCAAAAATTTGGTTGACACTCGGTAGGACACTACCTGAGAGGAGCTTCATTCACGGTGAATTGCTCTCTTCCCTCTCTCTTTTCTCATTTTGAAGACGAGTACCACTAGAGAGAGAGAGAGAGAGAGAGAGAGAGAGAGAGAGAGAGAGAGATTGATTTGATGTTTTCTACCATCCTGACATTTAAGGTAATTGCCCCGCCGATGTAGTTTAATGTAAATAAAAGAAAAAATATATTCAATTAAAACCATAAAGATGTCATTTTAAAAGTTAAATATCTTTCAGAAGATCTGCTTCTGAAATGAAGCTAAATAAACCACTAGTTTGGCAAGACACATCATGTCCAAGAATCCTCACCTAGACGAGAGAGAGAGAGAGAGAGAGAGAGAGAGAGAGAGAGAGAGAGAGAGAGAGAGAGAGAGAGAGGGGGGGGGGGATGGATGAATGGAAAAGCAGACATCCAAACAATGTAGGGCTATTAAAATTGTACTCATAAAACTATCACAATATGAATCACTATGATTTTTTGCTTTAAAACAAGAGAAGTTCATCTTTCTGATAAAATCTAAGTTGACTGTAGAAAAGCAAGATTCGCCCTATGGATTGTTAAAGATCAATTATCACTTCCAAGTGCTTTATCTGACTTGCTGCCATGAAATTGACATAAAAGAATGAAATGACTTATGAATGAATCCCTCTCAGAAGATTAGTAAAACCATAAACACAATATTAAAAGAATTTGCATTTCAAAATTCTAAAGAGTTAAACTTTATAACAAACAAATGTTGATTAAACTATTCAGGTTTATTATCCCAGAGATTTTTAGAATCGAGTCCGAATTTCTTTAAAGGAGAAAACGTTTAGGTTGTCTGATTATACCAACATAATGTTACCTTGATGACTTTTATTAAGTGATATACATTTGCCATTCATGACAATTAAATAACTTTCGTCCTATAATTTAATAAACTTCCTTGGCTTATTACTAAAATATAAACAGTAGTGTTTCTGACGCTTGACACAAGCACTTGTTCTTTTGTACGTGATACAGTTAAAGTTTCTGGCTATCTTCTACAGTTGTAGGCCTTAAAAGTTAACAATTTTCCTTCATAATTTACAAAGGTAAAATTAAATTTCACCTCTAGAACTCATAATTGACTTATAACTACATCGCATATCATTATCTTTATCAACCTTTGAGAGTACCCTAAACCTTAATTGAGGTTGCAATCCTTTCTGTTACATATAAAAAGATACTGAAGAAATAACGTAACGACTTTTCAAGAATTTTCCAGTAATGCGATAAATCTTATAATTGTACTATACAAAAATACAAATGTAGGAAATAAATTTCACACGAGAGAGAGAGAGAGAGAGAGAGAGAGAGAGAGAGAGAGAGAGAGAGAGAGAGAGAGAGAGAGAGAGAGAGAGAGAGAGAGTAGATTTTCCCAGAATATGAAGCTGAGCGTGAGAAAGCGATCCTGTCAATATATAAGTGGAAGTCCCTCAGTTTATGTGAGTCCTGATACTGAATGCAAGGATTAATGGGGGTTTTCCTTCAATCATTTAATAGGGTCTGGGCACACAAGCTCTAGAGAGGGTCAAAGTACCCCGGGACAATTTGAAGATCCTTTGCCTACTGCAACAATGCACAAATAAATCCTGCTGTCTCCAATGCGTGTCACATTACTCTGTCTGATTTTCACTTGATACAATACTCATCGGGGGCCCAGACTGTAATGCCATTTATTACGACAAGTGAAATCAGAGGACAGCTGCCTCACCGCTACTCTCTCGCTCGGGGAAGGGGTACACTACCACTGGAAGCTTTCAATTCATTTCTCAATTAGGACTGGCTGCTTTCAATTAGGTTTTCAATACCGTCTATATGTATATATATATATATATATATATATATATATATATATATATATATATATATATATATATATATATATATATATATATATATATATATATATATATATATATATATATATATATTAGAGAGAGAGAGAGAGAGAGAGAGAGAGAGAGAGAGAGAGAGAGAGAGAGAGAGAGAGAGAGAGAGAGAGAGAGAGAGAGAGAGAGAGACTGGCAAAATCTAACCGAGGCCCTTTGCGTCAATAGTCGTAGATGATGATGATGATAATATACAGTATGAGAGAGAGAGAGAGAGAGAGAGAGAGAGAGAGAGAGAGAGAGAGAGAGAGAGACTATTTTAAACCAATGGACACCTGGTAAATATAAAAACGTGGATGGTTTCAGCAAGCAAGTTATTACTAAA
>NC_090738.1:31591818-31601818 GCF_036898095.1 Palaemon carinicauda
TAAACTATGAAAAATTTGGAGATGAAATTAAATTCCTCACTTCTCTAAGAGATCCACTAGAAAATCAATAGACATACCACCAAGAAGGTCAACGAGAAGAGAAGTCCCCCTACCACCGCTAGTAACACGGGACCATGACCAAGTTTACATCCTATGCAATGTAAAATGCAGAAATCATACAAATCATTAGCGAGATCCCAAATCTAACCTGAAAGTTATAGTCTCCAGTATTCAACGAACTTCTTCAGAAGCCAAGAAGGATTAACCTGGTCACATCATAGCATCTATGTACATAGAATTTTACCAAAAATCTATTTAATAGATACGATGCACAGAAAGATCATCACACCTAACCTCAACAACTGAGAGGAAACCCTATCTACTTTTATATAGGCCTTTGCATAGAAGGATCCATTTGTGTCTCACAGAAAATATATACACAGTAGTGGTGTAGTGATTGGCTCACCCTTTAGATTGGTGTTCATTAACTTGTAAGTGAGTATAATTACATTCCTCCAGCATATAAAGTATAACATATTTGAAGGCGTGGCAACGTAGCTGTTAGGTACTAACAGAGAGGCGAGGTGAATGCAAGTGAATTTTTTTCAACAGATGCTGTGCTCATAAATAAACAATTGAGAGCAACAATGTCACAAAATTTCAAACAATATGAAATATGCGATGGCAAGCTTAAACGGGTTTCTCTATTATTCGTGCGGGAAAGGGCGGGAGATAAAAAGAAAAAAGGATAAGAAAAAAAAAAACAATAGCATTACAGTGTATGAACATGTACGAAACACGTGCGGTACAAGGGAGTGGACAATCCGTCTTCAAATTTACTTGTGAGGGAAGCATAAAGAGAAAACCCTCTTCAAAGTCACAGTATTTTGTAACCCATGGCTGTAGAGGGTCTACCAAAAGGGACAAATTAGTAATGGACAAAGTGAAATAATAAATATCTACAAAAAGAACATCATGGATACCCTTACCCAACTTTGCTCTACTATGGCTATATTGAACAACGAAACCAAAGTACTATGGGGTAATGAGCTTCTCTAACATGAAATTAAAGAGGCATATAGACTAGTAGGAGCAACAGGTATGTAGATTATGTAACAACATCTCAAGGACGAGTCACCAACTCTCTCTCTGGAACATATTTATGGGGGCGACCATGCACTCAAAAGACAATAAGATGAAACAACCCGACAGAAAAAACAAAACGAGAGCTACTCTGTAATGTTCTGACATAGTCCTGCTTGTGATCTACAAGAAGAGGAATATGACAAGCATCCTTCTCATAAATAGTCTTGTACACATCAGCCAGATCGAACACTTTGAAATTTGAAGGAATATAGGTTGTTTATAAATAATGGCAAAAGAGGATGTCCAAGATTTTTTTACACTCCCATCAATTTACCTTCCTTGTCATCTCCACGTAGGGTTGATACATATCCATTACGAATACATATTTCAAGATATCCAGAACTCTCCACAATACTCTGGTCTATGGAAATCTTCGATGAAGCTTCTGACTAATGTCGATTACAAATGACCATAATCCCTGTACATTCAGTAGTATGAACCCTTGCTGAATACAGATAGAAACACAGAAACCACCACTTCCCTTAGGAAACTCTTAGCCCTAAACCTACGACAGATGGCCACCTAGCAGGATAACACCCTCCCCCCCATCCACCCACAGTGGTAGATGCTGCAAACCACCATGGTTAGCATTGCCGGAATAACAATACGAGATGAGGATCGCCCAGTAAAGTTTCCATTTTCTCACCAAATGGCATCAAAAAATGATGGAAGGTTTTACCCAAGGTCCATTAAAGGACCTTTGGTTTTACCTTCACTTCAACAACACCCCCCCCCCCCCCACACACACACTCCGCCTCACCACTTTTTCGTTTTCAATATGTAACACAAACCTTAAGTAGTCCATTGAGGAAACAAGTCGAGTAGTTTACAATAACTGCCTATTGCGTGCATCAACAACGTAGCATATGTTATAGATAGACATTTATTTCAAGGACCCATGCTAACATAACGCCGATTTACCCAACATCAACCAACAATTTCTATTTGTATCCAGAACTTACATCGTAGTATACTAACAAAATCCTAAAAAAAGAATAATTACACTTTTCTCCAATGAATATTTGGATCTTGATTCACGAAATACCATTCGAAGAATGAAATTAAAAACACAGAATATTAATCAAAATTTCTATGCAGATAAAGCAAGAATGAAAGAAATAAAATATATAGAATTAATGATACTGTTATAATAATGACAGAAATATGAATTTTGTACTGGTTATCGTAGCAATAGCAGAATCAGTCCTAAATCCTATACATACAAACTTTCATTCGATGAAGATGCAAATAATCTTCATCTGTATCAAAACTCTCCTCCAGAGCTTTGGGCGATAAGATTCATGTCTTTGTGCCTCCAATGCAACCCCCCCCCCCTGCCCCCTCTGCCTTTCGCTTGGCCTACAATAACCCCCTTCCCTATTCCTATCATGGCTCAGCTTAATTATCAGTTAATGTCTATTACGACAGCACATAACTCTATGTCTACAAATGCTTGTTCGAGCATAGCAAAGGAACAGTAGCATACCTCAGCTTAATTATCAGAGATAATGTCTATTACGACAGCACATAACTCTATGTCTACAAATGCTTGTTCGAGCATAGCAAAGGAACAGTAGCATACCTCCAATAACACCAATTCAACTGTAGCCTCTATTCCAAGGTATAAGTATAGATTTTTGCACCGCCTCCCAAAATATTTCATTTTTTTCGGTCCTTTCTCTTTTCTTTATACAATACTAAGGCTAACTTTAAAACACAGATTTCCTCGTTATAACTAATAAAAAATTACTCTGCAGAAAATATAATTGATATTCAAATAAACAGATTGTATTCGACAGCAATTCTTTTCCATCGAACACGTGACTTATTAATTTCATTGTAATTCCTATACAGTCATATCTTCGTGCCAATTCATAAAAGTTTAACACCTACTGAATATCAAATAAAACTCAATTTCTTTCTGAAAAATAGATGAAGGTAATGGCATGAAATGGAATCCCAACAGACCCAGACAAGCCGCCGTTTAACTGGTGCATCAAATATAAAGCGCACAAACTATTTCTGGAACTAGTAACTGGTGAACTATGAGAAGTTGTAGTGATCTGGGCGAAGAGAAAATGGAACGATCTTCTCGGTATACTTCAAGTTGTGACCACAATCGTGACATTATAAAGAGATGGGATTGTGTAACAAGCGTACTACGTTACTCGTAGTCTGTGGTCAATAAATAATGATTATAATGAATGAAATATGATCAGCAAGGAAGATGAATTATGGATTTTGAAGTTCCCTTTTACAAAGCACAGGCTTGGGTCACACAAATAATAAGCTTTAATAAATTATTAGTGCCGTTTCCTAAAACACATTTTGAAAGGTTTAGTAAGGAACAGATTGCCCAAAACAAGTTATCGACTAGTGACCTCCTATGAAAATTGCATCCTGGATGAAAAGGAACAAGAAATTTCGAAGTTGCCACTACAGTTCTGCTATATTGAATGAAATAAAGTCCAATTTTCTAATAGCATTCTTGTTAATCCCTCAACCCCTCGACAAAAAAAAAAAAAAAAAAAAAACAGCAGCTACTTGTGGTATGAATTTCTTTACTAAGATGGCTATTAAAAACTTACATCTTTCCATCTGAACGGGATTTGTTAGAGAAGACGAAACTATACGTTCAAGTAAATCTCTGAATGATGATCTACATTCTTCAAAATGTTTACTCAAATTCTCTCAATTGTGTAGGTGTTGCGATGAATCGGCAAGTTTGACAAAAGCAGACAGCTTTATATATCACTATACATTTGGGTCAACTCTTTATCAAATGTTGATTAAAACTCGTTCGCTCTTATAAGGAAAAGTCACAATAAGGAGGTAAGCGTGGCAGACAAATTGATCCACAGATGGGTAGATCAAGAGACAGACAAGAAGACCTCCCTTCATAGCACATCTTTGAAGATGGGTATAATATATACCTTTGTATCAGGTTTGAATGAAATCTCTTCGCCCATGAACGAAAAATTTCGTTGATAAAGTAAGCATGATAAAGTAAATAAACGGACTTTGTTGGTGTCCCATAAATAAAGTTGGGGTTGGGTCTGCAGTGAATCTAATGTATGACGTGTTGGGATAGGTCATATGAGGTATTTCCCTTTAAATACAGAGTATATCAATGCAAGATGGTCTACCTTTGTTTCCAATTTCAATGTATGCCTTCAACTATGTAAGAGGAGTTGTGTAACACAAACACACCAATGGCTGGATGAACCGAGATAGACAGCCAGTTCCCCTACTTTTCGATTGATGACTAACAAGGATATGACGTAAACGATCATAAAAACGCGTGGACAACAACAGATATTTTCTAATAGGAAATTCAATGCGAAAATTTTATCCAGTACTGGAAAACAGGAATTCATAACATTGGAGGAGAAAAGTCACTTGCTAATGATCCTGGAGAGAATACTCGACAAAACAGAAGCCAAAAGCCCATGAAAGATGAGATCGGCGATGAGTAGGTGGGGAATGTGGGATGGATGGAGGGGAAGAAAGGAACACGCAAAAATGGGTGTGCCAAAGAAAGGGTTACATTACGTGGAGAGAGAGAGAGAGAGAGAGAGAGAGAGAGAGAGAGAGAGAGAGAGATAGAGAGAGAGAGATAGAGAGAGAGAGAGAGAGCTGAAACTAAATGAAGAAATGCGGGAAATGGAGGATGGAAAAAGACAAGCCATTTTTTTCATACAAACCTATGGATATTGAAAGTTTTACGAAGTGAAGATTCTCAAGGGAGAAAAAAAAATTCCAAAGACAATGGAGTTTAGAGGACAATATAAGGCATAAGGTGTGTGAGAGTACCATTGAATATTTAGAACAACGGAGTAGAAAAATAATGTAAAGAAATTGTTATAATATTGTTTTGTCCTTTTGCTCTTTCATACCTCACTCTGAACCGTTTGTCTGGTGATCTTTTCATACTTTGTTTACTTACCTGATGGAGGGACAGTCAAAGCAACCTATCAAGTAATTCTCTGTTTCTTTTGTATTTCCTTTTGTTTATTCCATTTGTATCTATTTGGTTTAATTAGATTTACTTTGAGGATCTAACATAGTTTGTATTACATTTATTATGAGGTCTGCTAATTATGTTCATGATTGTTTCAGGGAATAATCTACTGAAGTTTAAGTTGAATAAAGCTTGGGTAGCAGCAGCCAAGTCTTTTAATGTTACAACAATTTATTCAACTTAAACTATGGAGAAACTATTGAAGCCTGCCCGTTTGGATCTGGACCCTAGCCTCCCTTCTGCAGCAAAGGAATGGCGGCATTGGCACGACGTTTTCCGACTTTATTCAAGAATGTGGTGAAAATGCACCAAATAAATTAAGGACACTTGTGAACTATGTCAGTCATAATGTGTATGAATACATTGAGGAGGGTGTGGATTATGATACTGCCATTTCTACATTGGAAAAGTTTTATGTTAAAGTACCTAATGAAATATTCGCCAGACATTTACTTGCTACTCGCCAACAAAAGGCAGGGGAAACTTTGGATGAGTTTCTGAGAGAATTGCGTAAATTAGGTAAGGACTGTAATTTTAAGCCAGTTAGTGCAGAACAATATAGAGAGGAGTTGATCAGGGATGCTTTTATAAATGGCCTGGCCTCACCTATGATTCGGCAACGTCTTCTTGAAAATAAAACTCTAGATTTACAGGGAGCTTATGACCAGGCTTACTCTTTAGACCTGGCCCAACGTAATGCTAGTTTTTACAGTCACATGCTTCCTCATGTTGGGCATACTGCTGCTGTGGTTACATCGGATCATGCACTTATTACAGATGATCACGTGAAGAGTGGACCAACGTCTGAGAGCTGTGAGGTAACTGCTGGAACTCAAGTATTAGCGACTACTCTGTCCATGAAGAGAAAGTGCTTTTTTTGTGGAGGTCCCTATCATATTCGTGCACACTGTCCAGCTCGGGATTCTATTTGCAAAAGCGTGCCTGTCTAAATCTACATATGGAGGTAAATCTACAACAGCTACAGTATTTGATTCCTCACAGTCATCTGTTCTTGCAGCTAATGCTGGTACCTCTTTTCCTCAGAGCCTCTATCGGGCAGCTACCTCGACAACAATTAAAGGACGGAAGTTGACAGCCCTTGTCGACTCGTGCAGTGATGACAGTTATATAGATGAAGATGTAGCGTGGGAATTGAAGCTACCAATACATCCCACTGATAAAGACGTCGCTTTAGCACAGAAATCTTTGCATACAAACTCTCCAGGTTATGTCATTGTAGACTTAGACTCTTCATCTTAATGGAGAAACTTATCCATCTACGCGTCTAGCAGTAATGAAGGATTTATGTTCAGGAGTATTACTTGGTCAAGACTTCCAAGAGCAGCATCAGAAAGTGACTATTGAATACGGTGGGCCGAAACCAGCGCTCAACTTATCTGGTGCTAAGCCCTACTGTTCGTTGGCAGCCGCTGCTGTGGATGAACCTTCTATCTTCCAGCAGTTGTTACCTAATTGTAAGCCTATTGTCACTAAATCAAGACATTACTGTAAAGATGACAAAGAATTCATTGAAGCGGAGACTAGTCGTCTCTTGGCTGAGGGTGTTATTGAGGATAGTATATCACCATGGAGAGCTCAAGTTGTGGGGGTTAAGGATTCCTTTAATCGGCATAAGAAAAGGATGTGTGTTGATTATTCGCAAACTATAAATCTGTTTACAGAACTGGATGCTTATCCATTACCAAGGATTGACACCATGGTTAATGAACTCTCAACATATTGCGTATTTTCGACTTTTGACTTGAAAAGCGCTTACCACCAAGTCCCACTAAAGGAATCAGACAAGAAGTATACAGCTTTTGAAGCCAACGGACGCCTGTACCAGTTCTGTAGAGTACCTTTCGGAGTTACCAATGGAGTTGCAGCCTTCCAACGAACTATGGATAAGTTGGTGAAAGAAGAAAACTTACAAGGTGCTTTCTCATATTTGGACAATATCACTATTGCTGGACACACTCAAGAACAACATGATCAGAACGTGCAGCGCTTTCTTGAGGTCATCAACAAGAGGAACCTAACTCTCAATGCTACTAAAACTATTAAATCTGTGGGTTACCATTAATATTCTTGGCTACTGTGTGGGGAATGGTGTAATAAAGCCTGACAGGGAAAGACTCCGGCCTCTACAAGAACTACCACCTCCCACTAGTCAAGGATCTTTAAAGAGGGCAATGGGTATGTTTGCTTATTACGCTAAATGGATACAGAATTTTTCTGCTAAGATTCAACCACTGGCAAGAGTAAAGAAATTTCCTTTAGATGAAGAAGCTTTACAGGCTTTCGAACTACTCAAACAAGAACTTGAAGGCGCAACGCTACACTCTGTGGATGAAAATTTGCCTTTTGAGGTCGAATGTGATGCCTCGGAAGTAGCAGTCTCAGCAGTACTCAACCAAAATGGCAGACCTGTGGCCTTCATGTCTAGGACTTTACAAGGAAGTGAAATTCACTATCACATCGTAGAGAAGGAAGCCATGGCTATCGTGGAGGCTGTACGTAAGTGGAGTCATTTTCTTGCTAGACAACACTTTGATCTCGTTACAGACCAACGTTCTGTGGCCTTCATGTTTGATAACAGGAAACGCACTAAAGTTAAGAATAATAAGATCCAGGAATGGCGGATGGAACTCGCAGCCTTCAGTTATACAGTACATTATCGCCCCGGTAAAGAGAATGTGGTTCCTGATGCCTTCACCCGAGCTTTTTGCGGTTCCGTGGTTTCTACGTCATCTACCCTCACTGAACTACATGGGAATCTGTGCCATCCAGGAGTGACTCGCTTGTTGCACTTTGTGAGATCGAAAAATCTTCCTTTTTCCACTGAGGACGTTAAGAAGGTCTGTGCTTCTTGCAGGATATGTGCAGAATTGAAACCAAGATTCTACAAATTCCAAGAAAGAACACTCATCAAGGCGACACAACCAATGGAGAGATTAAGCATTGACTTTAAAGGACCAGTTTCGACGGCCTTGCGCAACTCATATCTACTTATTGTGGTTGATGAATATTCCCGTTTTCCTTTCGCTTTTCCGTGTCCCAACATGAACACAACTACAGTGATTAAGTGCTTAGAACAAATATTCAGCCTGTGTGGGATGCCTCAGTATATACATTCGGATCAAGGAACCTCATTCATGTCTAGGGAGCTCAAAACCTATCTCGCACAGAAGGGAGTTGCAACAAGTTGAACTACCCCTTTTCATCCAATCGGTAATGGGCAAGTGGAGCGGCTCAATGGTACTGTATGGAAGGCAATCCAGTTGGCACTCAGGTCTCGAAATCTTCCCGATCAGCACTGGGAATTAGTACTCACTGATGTGGTACATTCACTTAGATCCCTTCTGTCGACAGCAACTAATGTCACACCCCATGAACGCTTTTTTGGATTTCCACGCCGCTCATCCTCGGGGAGCTCTCTGTCTTCGTGGCTTATGTCGTCAGGACCAGTATTATTGAGGAAATTTGTCAGAACAAGCAAAAATGAACCCCTAGTGAATGAAGTTGAACTATTATCTGCTAACCCAACATATGCTAACATTAGGCATCCTAGCAGACGAGAGTCAACGGTTTCCTTACGTGACTTGGCCCCATGCCCTAGGGATAATTCTGTTTCTGAAAATCAAGAACTACCTTCTGTTTCATTGTCACCAGAGGCCATACCATCTCAATCTCCAGTGTCACCCAAGACAACCCATCCAGAGTTTCCAGAAGGTATGGGACTTCACCCAGAAGCTGAAATTAGAACAGAGGCTGCATCACCTCCAGTACGTAGATCAACCCGGGTGTCAAGGGCTCCGAACCGATATGGGTGGGATTGATTACTTATCAAGTGATGTAACCAATTTTATATCTGGAGGGGAAGAATGTTATAATATTGTTTTGTCCTTTTGCTTTTTCATACCTCACTCTGAACCGTTTGTCTGGTGATCTTTTCATACTTTGTTTACTTACCTGATGGAGGGACAGTCAAAGCAACTTATCAAGTAATTCTCTGTTTCTTTTGTATTTCCTTTTGTTCATTCCATTTGTATCTATTTGGTTTAATTAGATTTACTTTGAGGATCTAACATAGTTTGTATTACATTTATTATGAGGTCTGCTAATTATGTTCATGATTGTTTCAGGGAATAATCTACTGAAGTTTAAGTTGAATAAAGCTTGGGTAGCAGCAGCCAAGTCTTTTAATGTCACAATAGATAATAAAAAGAAAAAAATTGTTGAAAAAGAGGAATAAGAGGCCATTACTGGGGTGTGGCTTTCATAGAAGAGGAAGATAAGGACAGAAGGAGGTAAGAGGGATGGGGGAAGGTGGAGGGGAAGTGGGGGAAGGTGGAGGGGAAGTGGGGGAAGGTGGGGGGGAAGGGGGGGAAAGGGTGGGAAGGGAAGAAGCTGGAAAATGAATATGGCAAGGTTGCGGAGGAGAAGGACATGTGACCAAAAGTGTGTTGCCGTGTACCACAGGATGTCATATGAATAGCTTGTTAGAGCTGTCCTCCTTCAGAGAGGGATGTAGCAAGCGATTAAAACTCCGGTCTAACTAAAAAAAAAAAAAAAAATTAAATATTAATCAAAAAAGGTTACTTGTTCTTTCTTTTTTATGTCATTTACAGATTTGAATTTAAATGGATCTAGAAGCTTCTTATAAATTATAATTCATGCTATACATTTTATCATTTCGAACGTTAGACCTCAAAGATAATGATCATTGGCTAGTTCCGAATGACTACGTATTAAATAATAATAGTAATAATAATAATAATAATAATGATATCCTATATTTTCTTAAGATTTTAAATTAGGGAAAATATGGCG
>NC_090738.1:31606818-31614318 GCF_036898095.1 Palaemon carinicauda
ACCGGACGTCCAAAATATCTAAGAGAATTGCTACATATTGAGCAGCCAACAAATAGTGTTGACATGAGAATAGTTACAGATAGACTCAAACTATTGGAACCTAGATATTTGTCTACTGTAGGATCTAGAGCCTTTAAATATGCGGCCCCTAGACTGAAGCTTTTCTTGTTCTCTAAGTGCTTCGATAAATTGGATTAGACAATAAACGAGCAATATGCAATGTGACAATCTTATAAATATACATTTAGTCCAGTCAAATTCGGAAATAAAAATGGAAAAATTCATAACAAGCTGAAAATTGGTGAATGTTTTCTACAGACAATTAGAAATAACATATCAAAAGTCCCCATCCGTCCACCCTGAGCTTCGTCCGCCATCTTGGAAAATGGCCGCCAAATTTCAGTTTTTCGCTATTTCCATGGAAACCATTGATCTTAGGAAAATAACTGCCTTATACATTATTGTTCACCATAATCTTTTCTACAAAAGATGTTCAATGCATTTTTTTGCTATGAATGATAGTTTTAATGATATTCTCGGATTTGTAACCATATTAAATTGTGTGAGCATGCCCATGTGAATTTATTCACTTGCTTTTGATCTGATACTTGGCTTTTTTTTTTTTTTTTGCACTATAGTATTTTCTAAATGGTTATCCTTTTTGTTTTGTTTTCATTTCAGAATATACTTTAAAAATGGAAGGAACCACAGATCAAAGTGAATTATGTGTACTTTACGAAGAACGCTTAATAGAAAGTGAAAAATGTTTGTGTTAAGAAAGGTATGTCGACACTTGTTGAAGCAAGTAAGAAAAGAGGAGATGATAAGTGGCAAAAGTGGGTTAATTTATCAACTATTCAAGTGCACATACTCTATAGAAAAGAATATAAAAGCCGCTTATAAAAAAGATACAACTGACCAGGAGGAAACAGGGTCACCTATTAAACAGAAAATTAGATCAAAAGAAACTGTTTGATTTCAAGAAAAGGTGTATATCTTGTTTTCAAGAGTGCTGTGAAAAAGAGGAAAAGAAAAAACCTCTCCATAGACGGCAAGTAGTTAGTAGAGTAATGACCGTAGACTTTGGAAAAAATGTGCTGGATAAATGCATCAATCATAATGAGGACTGGGGCAAAAAAGTAAAAGCAATTATAGTTGGTGTTTATTGTTTGATTGCAGAAGAAGCAAGATACCATAGGTCATGTAGCTCCAAGTTTTTTTCGAAGCAACACTTAAATCCGTCAGGTAAACGTGGACGACCCGATGATGTAGATATAGAAACTGGCTTAGAGAAAGTTTGTTCATATATGGAAGACAGTGATGACTGTCAATTTACTTTGCAGGAATTGTTAGATGTGATGCATCAGAACCAATCTTGCAGGACAAGTGGAAGCTATCTGAAAACCAAATTACAAGAAAAGTATGGAAATGATGTTATCATAACTACCCTCCAAAGAAAGATTCCCATTGTATGTTTCCGCAAATCAAGAGATAAATTGCTATGTAATTCTTGGTATAATGAAAAACTCCATAGTGAGAAAGAAGAGCAAATGAGGATTGTTAGAACTGCAGCAGCTATTATTAAAGAGGACATCAAGTCAAAGGTGTACGACTCCAGCAACTATCCTTCTCCTGAGGGGCTCTTTAATAATGTTGAAAACAACATACTGATTCTCTTCAAGTTTTATTACATGAAATAATTGAAAAAGGAGGAAAGGGAGATACAGACAACAAACACAGAGTATGCTCTGCTATAGCTCATTCAATCCTACAAGCAGTCCGTCCAAGAACATTTGTCTCTCCGATCCTACTCGGAGTAGCTGTTTACGTACACAGGAAATTTGGATCAAGACTCCTGGTACATATTTTACATAAACTGGGATTCTCTACTGGATATAATGAAGCACAACTCTTTGAAGCATCTTGTATGAAAACTACCCTTTTAATATTTTGCCTGATAGTTTCATGCAGTTTGTTTTTGATAATGCAGATTTTGATGTGCACACAATAGATGGGTTTCACACATTTCACTGCATGGGAGGCATTGAATGTGTAACACCAGCAGGCTCAATGATCAAACCAGAAGTAATTGAAAGACTGAAAAAAAATGCCATCTGCTAGAGAAATTTCTTCGTGTTCATCTATAACAGTGAAACCCTTCACAAGTTATAGTGAAAGTGGACTGAAAAGGATTGAAATTGAGGATCTAAAGAAACTTACATCAAATCCTAGTGAAAAAATTACAACGTCATCTTGTCATTTGCTATGGTTGAGTGGGAAGTGGATGAAATTTAAGGATATTCCACACTGGAATGGATTTATGGATGCTATCAATAATAGCGAGGACTTTGATACGACGTCCATTCGCTTCTTGCCTTTCCTTGATTTAAAGGCTACCTCTTCTGATGCAATAAAAAGCGTGTTACATTTTGCATCTGATTCATGTAGAAAAGCGAGTAAGAGTGTGACATGTGTTACTTTTGACCAGCCACTATATGGGAAGGCAAGAGAGATTGTGTCCTCTACTGGAAACCGTTTGAATTTAGGTAATGTTTTCGTGCAACTAGGTGGTTTTCATCTCTTAATGTTATTTATTGGTTCTATTGGGTACATCATGGCCGGTAGTGGATTAAAAGAAGTGTGGGAGACAGTTTATGCATCTAAATCTACAGACAAAATGAGGACAGGACACAGCTTTGCCAGAGCCCTTCGAGCACATCTGTTAACATATGCTGCATTGGGACAGCTTCTTTTAGAATAGATGGTGCAACCATTTTTGATGAGGATAAACAAGAGGTTCAGTCCACGCTTCAGCAGTATGATAAAATATTGACTGCAACATCAGTAAAGGAATCGGCTATCATAAATAGCATTGTAAAGAAATTTAACACTCATGTGCAAGAAGTTGCCTTAAGGGGCAAAACAGCAATGCTTTGGATACAATATTTCCAGATGGTGACTGTGATGCTACACTATATAGAGGCTGAAAGACTAGGAAATTGGGAATTACACCTACTGTGTGTTCAAGAGTTTATACCTTACTTTCATGCAGCTGGTCACTTAGCTTATGCAGAATCGTGCCACCTATACTTGCAAGATATGCTTGATTTACACCAGCATATGCCTGATGAAGATTTTGTCAAGTTTACAAAGAAAGGATTTTTTACAATCAGGCGCTCAAACAAGAATTGGGCTGGTCTATGGTCAGATCTTACTGTTGAACAAACGCTAATGAGGACCATGAAGACCTCAGGAGGGCTGACACATGGGCGAGGGATAACCGATAGTGTATTGAGTCGGTGGATTCTTGGCATGCCAGATACATGTGAAATGTGCACCAAAGTTGAGGAGTTTTGTGGATTGAGAAGTTCGTATAGTGAACAGCACATTGAACTACGACCTTCAAGGATTGTGAGAGATAATGAAGATACAGAAAAGATTTTGCAGTGGTTTCTGTCTCATCCACCCTTTTCTGACAATAAGGAGATTATGTTACTTGCAACTGGGATAACTGGTGATAATAAAATAAACTGCTACAAAAGCTATGAAATTGGATTGGAGTCTATGAATGCCATAACTGGACAAGCTTTCGGTGAGGTAAAATTGAAGCGCAAGAACCGTGTGTTACCTCTGGCAACAATAAACTCAAGTGTCACAATACGAGAAGATATTGTTCCTGTTGATACAACTCTTCTGTTTCAAAAAATAATACATACATTAGACACTAGTACTGCTGATCTGCAAGATTATTTTCAGTACGAGCTTGCACCAATACCACCTGCATTATTTACTGAACAGGGCATGAGAAAGACCAACAAAGCTGCAATGTATAGTGTGTTCAATGATAAGAGTACTAGTACATTTCAGTATCTGGATGAAACAGTTTTCATTGTAGATGGAGGTTTTCTACTTCATCGTGTTGTGTGGCCATCACACATTCAAGGACTCACTTATGATGAGGTCTATGAGGCATACATCTCATACATCAAACAGTATTACCACACAAAGGCTGTCATTGTGTTTGATGGTTACGGTGACTCAAAATCTAGTACAAAGTATGCAGAGAGACAACGCAGATCACACACATTGCAAACTACTGATACGATTTTTTACCCCAACACCAAAGTATGCATTAGTCAAGAAAAAATCTTATCAAATGAGCATAACAAATAGCGATTTATCAGCCAGCTGTCCAGAAAACTAGCTGAAAATGGTATCTCGGTGAAACAAGCACCTGATGATGCAGATTTATTAATTATACAGACAGCTATACGAGTGTTTGAACTCTGAGAGCACCATCGCTGTTGTTGGAGAAGATGTTGACCTTCTTATACTTCTGACTGCACTGACACCAGAAAGCAGAAATATTACTTTCTTGAAACCTGGTCGTGGAAAAGTGCCTGCCCGACACTACAATTCTTCTGATCTACAAGCTTAACTTGGTTCACTAAAGGATTACATTCTTTTCATTCATGCTGCCAGTGGGTGTGACACAGTTTCGTCTCTCTTCGGACAAGGGAAGCTTAAACTATTCAGACTTTTACAAAACAAAGAAAGACTAAGAAAGCATGTAGATGTATTTAATAGCAAGACATCAACACAGAAATCAGTGGCTGATGCAGGAGAGAAGTTACTTATTGCCCTATATGGAGGTCCTGATGAAGAAGTTGAGCTAAATTCATTTCGATTGAAGTGCTTTAAAAGAGCAACAGTACGTTGTAAAAGGCAAGTAAAACTTGAAAGACTTCACTTCCCCCAACAGCTGAAGCATCAAAACAACATTTTCTTCGTGTGTACCATCAGGTTTAACTATGACAGAGCAATCCACTACCCCCTGAGCAGTGGGGATGGATAAAAGGCACTGATGGCTTGGTTCCTGTCACCACAGAATTACCACCCGCACCTGAGAAGTGGCTACATTTGATATTGTGCGCATGCACAAAGAACTGTGTACGGAACTGCAGCTGTGTAAAAGGGGGTCTAAAATGTTTCATCGTATGTGTATGTTGTCGAGGGGTTTCTTGCTCAAACTCTATAATCCAATCCGAGGAAGAACTAATGGATGACCTGGAGACTCCCTCACGTGATACTGATGAAAGTGGCAATGAAGATCATGAAGAATCTGTTGAACCAGAAGAAATATGTCATGCAAACCAACAGGAAATTAGCTGTGAAGAACCAGTCAATAATTCAGGTACGGCAAAATCAAGTGTTTTACCATCTACTTCTACTTTAGTGGAGCCGCTAGAGCGTCCAAGGAAATCGTTAAGATCACAGATTTAGTGTAAGAAATTGTATATGTGACAAGAAGAATCTCAAGATTTTGGATTAGGCCTAAAGGGGAAACCACATTAAAAAGAAACGCGTCTACGTATTTTACCTTATGGGTGGTGTGGAAAAAAGTACGAATTTAAAATATTGTGCTCGCAAAAACTTGATATAGCTTGCAAACTATCACTTGTAGAATACATATGCATGAAACCTCTTTTGTAGAGAATTTGATGAGCTTTAATAATGTACGAACTAGTCATTTAAGTCAGACTAACCATTTTCATGAAAAAAGCAAAAAAAGCAAATTTGGCGGCCATTTTCCAAGATGGCGGACAAAGCTCAAGGTGGATCAATGGGGACTTTTGATATGTTATTTCTAAGTGTCTAAAGAAGTCATGTGCAAAATTTTAGCTTGTTATGATTTTTTTCATTTATTTCACTAAAATATGACTAAAATGACTGGACTATTAGACTTAACGAAAACTCGATTGATAAATACAGGCTAGATACTTAAGATGACTTCGTACCATTCTCGATAAATGATCGTTTTTAAACTGTTGTTGTCAAATCGCTAACATGAACAGAGCTGATTCTAAGAGCAAGTGTATATGGCGTTGCATTTTAAATGATTACGTTTACATGATTATTTCCATATTGTCCTCAATGACAAAATCATTAAACCAAAAATTTTGAAAATGAGGATATTCTAATATATAGAAAATACGCTGTGTAATACTAAGAGCGTTACACCCTTTCTCTGAGCGGCCAGTTAAAAGACACCCCCAAACCTCACCCCAACTGTAAGCAACAAAGGCGGGGGTGAGGGGGTGATTAATATAGCTCTTTAAAGGGTCATAGGTCACATGACCTACAACTATCTTGGTATTAACAGTGTAGAAATCTCTAACTACAAATTCTAGGGATTTAGCCACGAATTGTAGGGGGAATTAACCACTATTTCTAATTACAATCCTTCTGTAGGATTATAATAAGAAATGGTGGTTAATTCGTGGCTAAATTTAGCCACGAATCATAAGGAGATTTAACCACGAAACCTGGGGGTATTTAACCACGAAACATAAGGGGGATTTAACCATGAATTCTGGGGATTTAGCCACAAATCCTAGGGAGATTTAACCATGAAACCTGGGAGATTTAACCACGAAACATAAGGGGGATTGAACCACGAATTCTAGGGAGATTTAACCACGAATCCTGGGGATTTAACCACGAAACATGGGAGGATTCAACCACAAATTCTGGGGCATTTAACCCGTCTCCTGGGGTTAAACTATTTACAGTATAAAAATAACATTGGACCCTTCTTCAGCACCACGAAATTTAACATAATACTGCCATGTTATGCAAAGCTATTGTTTTCCTCTATTACTTTTTCATAATTTGAAACAATTCGCCACACGGGAAGAGGTAATTACATAAAAAACTACAGAATTATATAAAAAAATACTAGCCTTATTTCCTCACTAAACGACCTAAACTGACATCGTCAACATAGTCAACCAAACAGGAGTTCGCGATGCCAGCGTATATTTGATATGTATTCAAAATATATACTAAATTAGAAATAGAGTAATTATTCAGTGTCCATAAAATATACAATTCACAAATAATGACACTTTTGAGTCATTCACTAAAAGAGGAAAACAACTTAAAATATTGTTTTGTAAACAAATATTAAAATATATTTTCCGAATGGAGACAAGACATTTTGGGAGAACAAATCGAGATTGTAAAAAACAAAAATGCCTATGAAAACATTTTTAAACGAACAGTCATTTCTCAAAAAGGAATTTAATGTTTTTACGAACGATATAAAAATGACTATGAATTGGTAATAATACAGCGATTTCGAGATTTTCCAATAATTGGTATCAAAGTCACAAATAGGCCTAAATGCTCAAAACTTCCTTCAAATGAATAATTATATTGATAAGAACTGCGCCTATAAATTAATAGAAATTAAACCATTTATGAGTTAACTAATATATTCACAACTAATTACTTAATGACAGTACCATGGCCTTCCACTGTTTTGGGTTAGAATTCTCTTGCTTGAGGGTACACAAGGGCACACTATTCTATTTTAATTTTCTTCCTCTTGTTTTGCTAAAGATATTATAGTTTATATAGGAAATATTTATTCAAATGTTGTTACTGTTCTTAAAATATTTTATCTTTCCTAGTTTCCTTTCCTCACTGGGCTATTTT
>NC_090738.1:31616818-31621818 GCF_036898095.1 Palaemon carinicauda
GGCGATACACAAACTATTTCATAACGTTAAGGGATCTTCCCTCATAAAGTATATATATATATATATATATATATATATATATATATACCATATGCAAAGACCGAATAGCTAATCAAAAATGTTTGAATAACTACTAGTGAATTAATAATTTATACCAGATTATAATACAGTTACCCAAGCTAAGTACTATTCCCATATGTACTCTGATATATATATATATATATATATATATATATATATATATATATATATATATATATATGTATCTATATATAAATACTTATATATAGACATATATATATATATATACATATATATATATATATATATATATATATATATATGTATATATATATATATATATATATATATATATATAGAGAGAGAGAGAGAGAGAGAGAGAGAGAGAGAGAGAGAGAGAGAGAGAGAGAGAGAGAGAGAGAATGTTTAAAGAAAAGCATATTTCACTGAACTACCAAACTGTTATCTAGCAAATACATTAATACGAAAGCTAAAAATATAGAAAGCAAAGACAGGCTTCTTGCAATTTAGATAAAGAAGCATTATTACTCAGTTAAAAGATATGCTCATACGAAAACAAACATGAAAAATTAACAGGTAGGATATTCTAAATAATTTATGTTTAACATAAACCGAACGAGAGTAAGGAGAGGCAAAGCAGACAAAGGAAACAGCTCTGTGCATTTTTCAAAATCGATAATTCGTAAAGGTTGAAAATATCATTTCTGTAAGACGTAGATTCTCGTATAATCAAGGGCAGTTAGCGATATAAACATTATAAGTGAGAGCTACTAATATTATGAACTTCTTGAGATTATTATGGCTATATTATTTTAACGAGTCAGGGGGAGGGACAGATTACTTTCGCACAAGCACACACATGCACGCACGCATACAACCACTAACCTTGAATACCATAGCTTCCAGTAAAAAAAAAAAAAAAAACGTTCTTGGTAGAATCTACTCAAAATCGGAACCCGAGATACGAACATATCGTTCGCTTGCGCCAACAACGTCATAACTCCTAAAAATTTATTTTTAAGTTATCCATATAGCCATATTCATCTTCAAATGCTGATTCTTTTGGCAAAAGTGTCATAATTGTAGCTAAAAAATTGATCGCTAGAGGCGCTAAATGTCCCAACGACATGCATTAATATGAGTGTTTTAATTGATTAAAATGGCTCTCCTGAAAAATAGCTATTTTTAAGTTATGACGACGTTGTCGCAAACGAGCGATATATGCTGATGAAGTAGGTTAATATTTTTTTTTTCATTAAATTATAACTCTTCTTTACATCCCTCCACGTCGCTGTGGAATACTTTAGATCCGAAATATGAATAAAACACGGTGGAAAAAAATATCAACATTTTACATAAAAAAACACATTTAGGCTAATTCATGACAAAAATAAATTAATAAATAAACATAGTAGATCGTCCTCAGAAGACATACTTAAGAGGATTTATACTTATATTAGACCATATTTCTTAAAAGAAATGTATTCTAGGAGCCAGGAAATTTTATTTGAATCGATAAATCTCTTATAATAATTATTTCATCCAGAAAAAGATTGCGCTTCTTCCTTCATTTGTTTTAAGATCGAAAATTTCTTCCAAAGATTTGAAGAATGACGTACATGATAATGTGTTTCTTATAGCTGCTTCAACATTTTCAACTACTGATTACTTTCAACTTTCAGACTTGGTTTAATGCCATTTTTTTAAAAGAACTAAACAATTCTGGAAAGTTTACATAGATTGTTGAAAAAATCCGTAATTCTAGTCGGAAATTCTTCATAGAAATATACTGTTCTCAACTGTATTTCAGTAAAATACAGGCGACCGTAATTTCACCTTACTTTGTTATTATCTCTTACGGGTTGGTGACCGTAATATATCACTCCTTTACGTCAATATATCAGTTTTTAAAACGGTAAAATGTAAATTCTTAACATGTAGACTATAGAAAGGTTCACACGAATAATGGACGAAAATAAAAATATATGTAAAGATCTGATGTGGAAATCATTGCGCTACTATAAGTTAATAAATCTAAAATAATTATAATGCCATTGCAAAGTTACTATATACGAAATGTTATTCTCAAACTCCCTTGGAAAATAGAGCAATATAAAAATATCACTATTTTAAAACCACGTACTTTTTCAAGGGGTTATAATTGGCCGTACTTTGGAAAAACTGTTTTGGAATTCCACTGAAACGTACAGTGGTATATATAAATTTATTAAGCTTTCCTATATTTTCTTAATGTTAAACAAGAAACAAATAAGTTTATAAATATATAATAATAGTAACTGCTGAACAAAATCTTAATTCATTTAATTGTTTACCTAATGTTAACCATAAAAATATATTACCTGAAAAAAAAATCTCGTTTTCAGTGTAAAACCATCTACTGGGTAATATACTAGATTTAAATGATTCACCTATTTATTTATAGAAAATCAAATTTTCAGTCTAAATTCGTAATATTACCATTACCTTTTAAATCATAATCCTTTTATTCATATTATTTACCCGATAAATTTTCACGTTTTTATTTACCTTATTCTCAATCAATAAACAAATAAACTAAAGAAACGAAACGATCCAAATATTTATCGCTGGATTTGAGCAGTTTCCTTTCGGGGGGGGGGGGGGGGGGGGGGGGGGGAAGAAGGTTCTTGGGGGGGGGGGGGGAGATTCTAAGGACTTGACGTTGTTATTTGCATTTAAATTCCGTTACGGGCACGACGTTACTAATGCTTGAATATCATCACTACACGACGTTACCTATTATTAATGTATATCTAAATCTCACCGCTGCACGACGTTATGGGTCGAACATTAAGCAGCTACACGTCGTATTGACACCTAATTCCACATGCCCATAAGGTTGCCTGTACAACAAATACACGACTTTGTTGCACGACGTTGCTGATATTGAAATTGCATATGGGTATGATATTATTAATACCTGAATTTTAGGTTTAAAGGCCACTCATGAGTGGCAGAGGGAAGAGACAGTGACAATGCCCAATCAAGCAGGACAATGGCCTAAAACTGTCCATATATACATATAATTAGCGCCCAAGCCCCCTCTCCACCCAAGCTAAGACCAAGGAAGGCCAGGCAATGGCTGCTGATGACTTAGCAGATAGACCGTTAGGCTCCCACAACCCCTCCATCCTTAGCTCACAAGGATGGTGCAGTTGCAGCGACCAAAAAAAAAACTAACGAGTTTGAGCTGGATTCCAACCATAATCTGGCGTTCACCAGTCAGGGACGTTACCACATCAGTCATAAACGCAATTGAAGGACAAAATCTATACTAATGATGATATCCTAGACACACCTGTTTCGTAATGTGATAAACTCAACAGAAAAATCATGATGTTTATCATTCTATCTTAAGTAGAAGTTTCAACATCAATTTTCCATTTACCAAAATGTTGCTTTAATGGACACTGCTGTTGCTTCATCTAAACCAGGTCGTACTTATTTCTAATTGAGGGAAATTTGACAAACCGAGATATGTAGCACCAACCTACATTTATAGCTATTTATTTACAGAAATGGATATTTTAAATTAAATTCAATCTCATATAGAAACAATGTTAAAACGTTATGGAACACTTCCTTTGTGAACTGACAGTATGATCTGCCTAACAGAAGATATTTTGCCAATTGTCACCTTATTCCGCTCAAACTTTGCTCCAAGTCGCCAATATTAGTGGAAATATTGAAGTGGTAGATAAAATAAAGCCAAAATTGATATAAGGTATTTGTGTACGCACTCCCCAAGAGAGGTTAGTTCACCAAACTTTCAACTGGGCCGTCGGAAGGAGTTAAGGCCCTGTCGACGCAAGCCAGGCCAAGAGAACTTGTGGGGCGAAACGTCGCATATGTAGGCCCCAACATAGTGCTAAAGAGATATGCAGAAGGATGTGTCAACGGTTCCAAAGTCGTCCTCATTTTTCGTCAGTAATAAGTTCGAAAACTCCTGTATTTTTTTTACATATACAACGAATATAATTGTGGATTTTTAATACCAGAATTAAGGATTATTATTCAATATTTATTTCATGTGTTTATTACTATTAATTTTCATCATATCTATTCTTCTTTTTATTTAAGAATTATGTCAATGCATCACGTTTTGAAATTGAATGAATGAATAAAGTCCGAACTTTCTATATTTTAGGCAACTGAACGGCAATTCTTAATTTTGCAAAGGATTATATGTTGCAAAAAAAAAAAATCCAGTTTTAGCATGATCTTCAAAGTTCAGATCAAGACTTTTAAGAGAAATGGTTAAATCATCATAAACTTTCTAACCCTATATAACAAAGTCTATTTTTTCACGAATTATTTATAACAGTCATGTCTATTTTTTTTTTAAATATCTAATGCAGTAATGGAAAACCTTTCAATTTTTAATATATTTTTATATTTCTTTAATGATAACTTACATTACTTACTTAAGAAATTTAAATGAACACCAGCTGTGAAAAAAACTAAATTTGAAAATGCAATGGAAGTGAAAGAGGTTAAAATGAAAAGATAAGGGCTTAACAGATACGAAAATACATTGTGCAAAGAGAAAGCTCAGGAAGAGCAACAGTTAGCAGTCTCTCTCTCTCTCTCTCTCTCTCTCTCTCTCTCTCTGAAGTGAAAAGTGTGCAGCGATTAATCAAGTAGCTGATTTCACTCAAACAGATCTCTATTAATACTTAACATGAAGAGAGAGAGAGAGAGAGAGAGAGAGAGAGAGAAGAAGCCCTTGCAAAGTGACCGATTGGGCTCCTACATTCGTTCAAATGTTACTCGCAGGTAATTCATCTGCCCTCAACCGACTGCTACTTGATGATTATTATTTCAAACAATAGATTGGAGCAAGAAGCAACAACACAAACAAAACTTAACAAACCAGAGGGGTACTCATTAGAGCAGAGACCTTGACCTTGACCTTTGAC
>NC_090738.1:31637231-31639731 GCF_036898095.1 Palaemon carinicauda
TCAGACTTGGTTTAATGCCATTTTTTTTTAAAAGAACTAAACAATTCTGGAAAGTTTACATAGATTGTTGAAAAAATCCGTAATTCTAGTCGGAAATTCTTTGCAGAAATATACTCTTCTCAATTGTATTTCAGTAAAATACAGGCGACCGTAATTTCACCCCACTTTGTTATTATCTTTTACGGGTTGGTGACCGTAATATATCACTCCTTTACGTCAATATATCAATTTTTAAAACGGTAAAAAAAATCGTGGAAAAACTATTGCCAGGCGTTTACCGTTTTTTTTTTTTAATGTAAATTCTTAACATGTAGAATATAGAAAGGTTCACACGAATAATGGACGAAAAGAAAAATATATGTAAAGATCTGATGTGGAAATCATTGGGCTACTATGAATTAATAAATCTAAAATAATTATAATAGCATTGGAAAGTTACTATATACGAAATATGTTAATCTCAAACTCCCTTGGAAAATAGAGCAATATATAAATATCCCTATTTTAAAACTATAGACTTTTTTAAGGGGTTATAATTGGCCGTACTTTGGAACAACTGTTTTGGAATTTCACTGAAACGTACAGTGGTATATATAAATTTATTAAGCTTTCCTATATTTTCTTAATGTTAAACAAGAAACAAATAAGTCTATAAATATATAATAATAATAACTGCTGAACAAATTCTTAATTCATTCAATTATTTACCTAATGTTAACCATAAAAATATATTACCTGAAAAAAAAATCTCGTTTTCAGTGTAAAACCATCTACTGGTTAATATACTATATTTAAATGATTCGCTTATTTATTTATTTATATTCGTAATATTACCATTTCCTTTTAAATCATAAATCTTTTATTCATATTATTTACCCGATGAATTTTCACGTTTTTATTTACCTTATTCTCAATCAATAAACAAATAAACTAAAGAAACGAAACGATCCAAATATTTATCGCTGGATTTGAGCAGTTTCCTTTCTGGGGGGGGGGGGGGGGCGGTGTTAGGAGATTCTAAGGACTTGACGTTGTTATTCGCATCTAAATTCCGTTCCGGACACGACGTCACTAATGCTTAAGTATCATCACTACACGACGTTACCTATTATTGATGTATATCTAAATATCACCGCTGCACGACATTATGGGTCGAGTATTGGCACCTACTTCCACATGCCCATAAGGTTGCCTGTACAACATATACACGACTTTGTTGAACGACGTTGCTGATATTGAAATTGCATAAGGGTATGATATTATTAATACCTGAATTTTAGGTTTAAAGGCCACTCATGAGTGGCAGAGGGAAGAGACAGTGACAATGGCCGAAAACTGACCATATATACGAGTACATATTAATTAGCGCCCAAGCCCCCTCCACCCAAGCTAAGACCAAGGAAGGCCAGGCAATGGCTGCTGATGACTTAGCAGATAGACCTTTAGGCTCCCACGAACCCTCCATCCTTAGCTCACAAGGATGATGAGGTGGCAGCGACCAAAAAAAAACTAACGAGTTTGAGCTGGATTCAAACCATAATCTGGCGTTCACCAGTCAGGGACGTTACCACATCAGTCATAAACGCATTGGTATAGATTTTGTCTTTCAATCGCAATTGAAAACAAAATCTATACTAATGATGATATCCTAGACACACCTGTTTCATAATGTGATAAACTCAACAGATGGGGTTTTATTCAAGTGATCCTTAAATTCCAGAGGAACATTTATTTCCATTTATTTAATCATCGAACTTCCTAAGCTCTCTTTTATATTTCTGCCTATCGGCTGTTCCATTAACACCCACTTCTGCTAAAGATAGCGCAACCATATCAACACTCTCAACGGGAAGAACATTACAGATGTAGCGAACAAATGAACATCGGTTGTTTTATCAACACCAAAGTGAACTGCGAGTCAAGTTAGAACATCAGGGACACAGTCTTTTCTCTGTCTTTTTCTTTATTTTTTTTTCTGAATTTTCTTTCTTCAATCCTGTCTCCTTTACTTTATCAAGTCATGGCAATGGGGTGTCCTTAAAAAGTTACCTCGGCGCTCGCTCGCTCGCTCTCTCTCTCTCTCTCTCTCTCTCTCTCTCTCTCTCTCTCTCTCTCTCTCTCTCCGCAGATTACTGACATGGTTCTTACTGATTTTGTGATTTTGTAAATGTTCGTAAAATTCAAGAATTCGGCATTCACATAATCTCTCTCTCTCTCTCTCTCTCTCTCTCTCTCTCTCTCTCTCTCTCTCTCTCTCTCTCTCTCTCTCGCTAGATTTGACTCTATGTATGGAGCATGGTTCATGCTTGAATATATTATGGTTTTTACAAGATTATATGCATTTGTGGAGTACATCTCTCTCTCTCTCTCTCTCTCTCTCTCTCTCTCTCTCTCTCTCTCTCTCTCTCTCTCTCTCTCTCTCTCTCTAGGTTTAGTCGAAAGGTGTAGTTGGATAAATTGAACGGTCCTGCAGACTTAATACTCTAACCACTGCAATCTA
>NC_090738.1:31654731-31665025 GCF_036898095.1 Palaemon carinicauda
GCTCACGAAGACACACGCATGTGTATATATACATATATATATATATATATATATATGTTACGCTCAATGTTAATAATTGCCTAATGTGTACACTAGGCAGTGGAAATTGCCTAATGTCTACTTTAAGCAAACAATTTGCCTAATATTTATATTATGCAAAATGCGTGCCTAATCTGCACATTAAGCAAGACTTTCAGATTAGGCAACCATATTTTGCCTGAATTGAATAGTGTGTTACGCTGTCCTGTGTGTGGGGGGAAGCGTGTGGAGAGTGACGAAAATGCAGTGACAGGAGCAACAGCAGAGGTGGAGAGTGACGAAGATGCAGTGACAGGAGCGACAGCAGAGACATAAAGTGGATGTTTCCAGGAAATCTGAGATGCAGCTGATGCAGGACAATCTAAAGCAGCAGTTCGGATGACACGTAGTGACAATCAATTAGTTCGACGATTAGAAGCTGGGCAGTGCGCTACATTGAGAGTTCCAGACGTTGATCGCGGCCTGACTGATCCGAAGAATCTTCTTGTGGTCGTCATGAAAGGAGAAGATGGGCTGTATACTGTAGGTTGCCGTGAGGGAGTTCTTGGATCCAAATACACAGCAGCTGATCTAAGTCCTATAGATCAGGTTTTGATTGAAGTAGATGATGTTCCTGATATTCATCTCATTTTGAGAACAGCAACAGCAAAGGCTACTGGAGGACAAGGGTTTGTAAAGTGTAAATGTAGGACGCAGTGTTTGTCAGGACGATGCAGGTGCTGCAAGAAAGAAATACTCTCGCTGTCACCCAGGCAGAGCGTGCAAAAATTAAGTGTTGTCAGTGTCACTATGAATAACAGTTTTGTTTTTGTTTATTTGTGTTTACTTCATTTTGTGTGGCTGTTATAAAAGTTTGTCTGGAATAAAGTTCATATTTCTATCAGTTTGTATCAGTGTCTCTTTTTCCTCCTCCCGCCTATTCATATTCTCATTAGACAAAATTGTGTGACATATTCACATTCCGCAAAATGGGATTGCATAATGTGTGCAATAGGCAATTTTACGAGTTTTTCTGCCAAATATGTACACTGGGCAAACCATTATGCCCAGTGTTCGCAATGGGCAAAAATATGCCTAATGTACACATTAGGCAACTATTAACATTGAGCGTAATATATATATATATATATATATATATATATACTGTACATACACAAAACACACATAAAAACACGCTTATTGAGATGGCAAGTATTCAAGAACTGTAATTTCCTAGTAGTAACGAAAGGTGTTGTTGGGAGATGGTGAAAGGCCGATAAATTTGCAATCTCAAAACATTTTAAACTTTGGCGATTGCTCCCATCAATGAAGAAGAAGAGACTATACCAGTAGATCCAGAAACAGGCGATGACAAGCAGTAAATACAAGCGTGAAGCAAGAGCCGAGAAATGATGTTGGGAAAATAGGCGAGATAACAGGATAACTGCTCTCGTGCCGACAGACAACTCGAGGAGCTGGTAACCACATCACTATTTAGCAGTGCAAGGCAAGTATGACCGCTCCCCCTCTTATTGTTACTTGGTTGCTTTACTTACTCATCTATTTCTGTTTAAATCACTGGTGCATAGTTACACTGCTTTCATGAATATTTCTCCAAATTTCAATGTATTGATATTCTTCGTTAGAAGATATTTTTGGAATTCGGAATTCCAATATTCGACCATAGTGCGCATGAAAATATCTTTCGAAGTGGTCATTAAATAGTAATATTAAATGGGGCGACCGAGTTCAAGAAACCTTGTTCAACCCTAATTTAGGAAATCCAATGAACAAATTTTCTAATTGACAGAGATGCAAAAATATTTTTAAAAAACTGATTCTTCGAAAACAGTAACACACCAGATTACTTAATTTCACTTGAAAAGTCAACCGAGAGCGCATCTACAATAATGTGGAGAAGAAAGTCATTATCCTATATTCAAACAACACATGGAAAAAAAAAACATATTTGTTGATTCCTACGTTTTTTTTTCTTTCTTTTTTTTTTTTTTTTTTTTTTTTTGTCCTAAACAATTCAAGTGAATGTTGTAAGTAAACATTTTGCTCTGTATAAACAATGAAAACGTCGTTCCAATTCTAAAACATCATTGATAAGAAAAATTTTCATGGGTATGGTGATGTGACAAAGTCAAACAAACGAATCATTCAAAAACCTAAAGATAATTGGTGCAATGCTATATTATAAAAAAGAAATTTTACCATAATGTCATCATCAATATTGACTACCAAACCAGACAACGAAAGTGGATGGAAAATAAATAGGAAATCTACAGGAAAACCCAGTGACTGTCTACACTACTCCTGCAGTCCTGACACTTTCTAACCTTTCTACCTTACCTAGCTATTATTCAAATTCATTCAAATATTTCTCAGACTAAATACAAACACATATTTATCTACCCAGACAGAGAGAGAGACATTTACAGACACACACAACACACATCATGGCTTTTCCTCTTTGAAAGGGGTGGCACCAAAGGAGTACAACAGTCTTGTTTCTCCAGCGAGTTCTTAGAGGCGAGGTGAAATCCTCACGCCCTTTTCTTCACCATAACAGATGCCGGTTCCTATTTATAAATATATGGCCATAAAGAAAAAAATTTCTTTATTTATATATATATATATATGTATGTATGTATGTATATACATATATACATTATTTATATATATATATATATATATATGTATGTATATATATATATATATATATATATATGTATATATATACATATATATAGACATACTCACACACACACACATATATATGTGTATATATATATATATATATATATATTTGGGCTCAAGCCATGTCGTCCTGATGGAAGTTCCTATAGGGTAGCTTCCTAGGGTATATTACAACTACGGCGATATTCCCAGAGAATTTACCTTAAGGTACCAGAATTCTAACTCCTGGAGCGAGTATCCCTCGTGAAAGGGATATCGCGACATATCAGAGGACGTATTCTAGACACGTCACATGGCAATCTACGACCTGAACAGAGATTCGTCTCGTAGGAGGGAGATTGACGAGATACGAATTCGGGAAAGAAAAAGGGGAGCCGCTCCCAAGGCTTCCCTATCCCCCGATTCGTATGCGTGCCTGGCGCCAATCCTGGCGCCATCTGTATTCCTTTTTGCGTAGCTTAACAACTCGGTGTTTTTTCCTGTTTTTCTCGCAAATCTTGGATTTATTCAGCTTTTCATGGCTTCTTCGTCTTCGTTGACCTCGGATAAGTTGAGTATAGTGTCTGTTATGTATAAATGTAGGCTCTTGGTAAAATTTTGAGTGATTAATAGGATTAATCTTTGATACAAGAGCCGTAGCCTACCAGAGGTGTCCTGGACACTGTCACTCGCTAGGTATAAATTAGTTAGTCAGAGTGACATTCCTGGTTGTTTTGCTTAATAAAATTTAGCTATTTAGCTTTACATAGGATTTCCTTTCGTGCTTAGTATTATTTGGCGAAGTATTCGCCATTCTGGCCTACGCTAGGCCATGTAGCCTAGTCGTTTGGTCCTAGTACTTAATGCATGATTATGGTTTTTCCGAGTGTAATTAAAATTTTATTGAAGCTTTAGGCTATATTTTATACATTTTAGACTGTGTGGAATATTTCCAAGATTGTATACGTGAGAGTTTCGGTGAATTAGGTAATCGATTCTCTTGGTGCCTAGGCTAATTGCTTATGGAGCCTTAGTATACTTTATTATACTCCCCGGTTGCTTTCTTTTCTTCGGAGAAGGTATGCAATCCCTTTCCCTCTGTTTAAGCCTTGGGCTTATCCCTAAGTGGTTTTTTCCGAATTTATTTTCGATAAAACTATACTAGGGTGTTACTGTACCTTCCTGTTCCAGCAGAGTCTGGTTCAAAGAGGGACAGAACAACAGAGTTTTTAGTCTGAGTCCGTGTTGTTTGGCTTGGGGCAGAGTCTCCCTCGCTGACCTAACACTTACAAAGGGAGCTTAGCTCCCTTAGGTCACTATCGAAGGTTTCTGTAGTTATGATTCCTTCTTCTGTGATCGACCAGACTAAGTCCTGTTGCTGTTCTCGGGGAGGATAAATCTTCCCTTGGGAGTAGCAACGCCTTCCTTGCTTTGGTGCTCTGGAAGCTGGCAGGTATTATACTACTGCGCTGGCCCTTTCCCTTAGATCTCCCTTAGGCTAAGACAAAGTTCTTGGCTGCGGGTGATCTGTCACTAAAGCAAGGTTGGCAGGACCCTCTTGTCCCTTCCCCCTCTATCTCCGTAATGGCCTAGCCATTACTGTACTGTACCTTGCCGGCCGGCAGAGCTGGCCGGCAGGGGTATTACTGTACCATATGTCATTCTACTTCTGGACCTAGTATAGGTTGGGATTTGGATTGACTAAGCCCATTGCCGGCCGGCAGAGACGCTGGACGGCAAGGGTCTTATGTTTTCGAGTGCTGCCCGGACCTCTCTTGGTCCCTCATCCATGCCTGCCGGCAGAGCCGGACGGCATTGGTCAAGGAAGCCTGAATTAAGTTTCTCCCCTTCCTTATATGCACTCTTTCGGTTGCCGGGCTTGGGGGGTTGTGTACACTCTTATCCCGGCATCCATTCTATTTTCTTCTAGTGCTGTACCTGTCCCGGCTGCCGGCCTATGAGGCCGGCTGCCGGCCTATGAGGCCGGCAGCCGGGCAGGTGTAGTCTTCTGGTTCTTTTGCTGCCGGCTGGCATCGGTCTTGTACCTTTGCCGGCCGGCTTATGTCAGTCCTTGTCTGCCGGTCACCAAGAGTGTGGCCGGCAGCTGGGTACTACCTTGTGTAGTTGCTGGCCGGCAATCATTGCCGGCCAACACTGGCTGTTGCTGGCCGGCAGCTGCTGCCGCCGGCACAGGCATTTGAACCAGAGGGCTGCCGCCCTATAGCTGTTAAGTAGTATACTTTAAAGCTAATTGTGGTGTGTGCCGGCCGGCAAAGGCAGGCCGGCACACATCCTCCTATACTGTACTATTATTCTTCTGTATAGCATATACAGTAAGAAGAAAACTATAGTAAAAGTTTAGGTACAGCACTGTATCTTCTAACACTATTGTGTTTTCTTGCACAGCCCTTTGCTGTTGCCCTCAGACAGGAAGCAGAGTTCTTCCCCGTCTATTATCCAGGATTTTAAAATCATTGCCTAGGTGTGAGCTCCACCTGTTTCCTCTGGAAACCTTACATTGGTTACTCTAGTAGAGATAAACCATTTTGATTTTATTATCTGGAAGGCTGCAGCAATGGGTTGTGAGGGAAACACAAGTGTGTGTCTTTCATTTATGAATTGTTATGCTATACTATGCATATCCAGTGATACATAGTTCACTTGATACTCATGGAAATTTCTTCTCTTTACAGGAGGACCCTCCGAAGTGCGGAAATGTTTTCTGCAATGTCCGCAGCAAGAACCTCTGCGGACATGAGTGTTGTAGGAGACACGCAGCATGCGCTGTCTCCAAGGATGATCTCCAGTATTGGGACCCTCAGGTATGTACTGTATGCACTAACCTGATTACTGAGGCTTTTGATTCCCCTAGAACGGCGGAATCAAGGGATATAGCTAGGGAAAAGCTTCGTACTTGGGTAAGGGGCTTCAAGAAGAACACCTCTGGCCCTTATCTTCCAAGTGAGAAGATGAGGGCGTATCTTTTTCCCCAGGCATCAGCTGAGGCAGTGATTCCCCAGCCTCAAGAGGAGATCCTTCAAGATCAAGTCCAGGTGGACGAGGAAGTCGCAGATGCGATGCAAGACATCCAGTTGTGTGACAGGATGTCTGACCTGGACGAACGTTTGGAAGAAGACCTCCTGGCAGAAGGTCAGGATCAAGTTCAAACCCCGGATGTCGTAGAGGATGAGGTCGACGAGGTGTCGGCTACTCCGGTTCAGATGCCGGAGCCTATCCCCTCAACATCGGCTGGCCTCCCAGTAGAACTGGGACAGGCCCTCTCTTCGATTGTTGGAATGATCCAACAAATGCAGAAGGAGAATCAGGAGAAGAAGGCTGCAATGGAACTGCGTATGCAGTCCCTGGCAGAATCACATGGGCCCCGGAAAAGGCTCAATGTGAAAGACCTTCCCATATGCTCAGATGCTAACCCATGGAGGTATGCTGAGCACATGCCGATGACGACTGGAAAGATCGTCATCTCGGATAAGCTGGGTTCAGTTCCCCTAGAGGAGGTAGAATTCTGGCCCAGCAAGGCATCATATCCGGACTGCTATGTCCGGCTGAGAAAAGAACCAGCTTCAAGGGAGGAGACAGAGCCGAAGGAGGTCATTATTATGGACCACGCTAAGGCTCAAGCCCTACTTTCATCCTCGATGAAAGAGAGGGGCTTCTCGAATTCGAAGGTAGCTGCATTGAGCAAGAAGCTCCCTTCGTTTGTGTCCTCTCCTGATAGAGCCTTCCCCTTTTTACAGAAAGGGTTTGCGGCTGTCCTAAAGGCAGTCGAGGCCGGCAAGCCTTGCCCCTCCCTGGAGGAGTGTAAACCCTTGTCGCTGGCCCTACCTATGGACCACAAAGACTGGAAGGATGTCCATCTGACATTCTCAGTGGGAAAGTTGGAGGCTGATATTGCCGGACGGCAATTCGGCGAGGACCTCCCCAAGCTGTCCGAATCTCTTTTACGAAGAGAGTTCGAGACAAAAGAAAGACTGGCTGCCTCAATGTCTCATCAGACTACTCTCGAGACGATGGCAAGTGACCCCAAGGTCCATGAAATGTTCATGGTAGTGGCTAAGTCTCACTTAGCCACAGTGACGAAGGACCTTTATAGCTTCGTCAAGGCAAGGAGAGCTTGCAGGGAGTTCGTGTTCACCGGGGCTTCGGTGAGACACGAGCCAAGGAAGTTAATCTCCTCCAACATTTGGGGAAAAGACCTTTTCCCTACCGATGTGGTCAAAGAGGTTGTTGATAAGGCCGCCGTGGAGAATAGAAATCTTCTCCAGAAGTGGGGCCTGGCTATCAAAAGAAAATCTTCCCCGGATGAGGGTCCTCAACCAAAGAGGAAGAATATGAAGACTAGGCTACCATTTCGGCCAGCCAAGCCTTATAGACAGCAACAGCAACTGCAATTGCCTTTGCCTCCAGTGCCCCAGATGGTGGCACAAACCCCGACTGCCTTTCAGTGGGTACCCCAGGCTGTGCCAGGTCAGTCAACCACATTCGCCCCAACGTTCGAAGGACAGTCTTCTTCCTTTCGTGCAAAACCTAGAGGAGCAGCCAGAGGCTCGTCTAGGCGCCCCTCAAGGGGAAGGGGATTCAGAGGTGGTCGTGGTCAGGGAGGCAAGACCTCAGGACGGCAGTCCAAGTGAAATGATACCGGTAGGAGGGAGACTGATGAAATTTTGGGATCGCTGGACCTTCGATCCCTGGGCCCAAAGCCTACTCAAGAATGGACTGGGTTGGAGCTGGTACAGCACTCCACCCCCATGCCTTCGGTTTTTCCAACACTCCACCCCCATTTTGGAGGAGTACGTTCAAGAACTGTTGGAGAAAAATGTGATCCGAAAGGTGAAGTCCATCAAATTCCAAGGGAGGCTGTTTTGTGTTCCCAAGAAAGACTCGGAAAAGCTCAGAGTCATTCTGGACTTGTCACCACTCAACAAGTTCATAGTGAATTGCAAATTCAAGATGCTAACACTGCAACACATAAGGACCTTACTGCCCAAGAGGGCATACTCAGTCTCTATAGACTTGTCAGACGCCTATTGGCACATTCCAATCAGCCGTCGACTCTCCCCCTACCTAGGGTTCAGGCTACAACGGAAACTGTACGCCTTCAGAGCCATGCCATTCGGGCTAAACATAGCCCCAAGGATTTTCACGAAGCTTGCGAGCGCAGCTCTCAAACAATTACGCCTAAAGGGAATTCAGGTAGTAGCCTACCTGGACGACTGGCTGGTGTGGGCAGCATCCGAGACCGAATGCTTGCAAGCTTCCAGTCAGGTGATCCAGTTCCTAGAGTACCTAGGCTTCAAGATCAACAAGAAAAAGTCTCGACTTTCTCCATCCCAAAAGTTCCAGTGGCTGGGAATCCACTGGGACCTTTTGTCACACAGTTTCTCCATCCCAATGAAGAAAAGGAAGGAGATAGCGGGCTCTGTCAAGAGACTTCTAGATTCCGAAAGGATATCAAGACGCGAACAGGAGAGGGTACTAGGCTCTCTCCAGTTTGCTTCAGTGACAGACCCAGTGCTAAGAGCACAGCTAAAGGATGCAACCGGAGTTTGGAGAAGGTATGCATCAAACGCGCGAAGAGACCTGAGAAGACCAGTGCCGCCTCGGCTACGTACTCTTCTCAGACCTTGGTCCCAAGCCAGACATCTAAAGAAGTCTGTTCTTCTTCAGCCACCTCCCCCGTCGATGACGATTCACTCAGACGCCTCAAAGGAGGGATGGGGAGGTCACTCTCATCGGAAAAAAGTCCAGGGGACTTGGTCCAAGCTATTCAGGACCTTTCATATAAACTTTCTAGAAGCTATGGCAGTGCTCCTTACCTTAAAGAAAGTCTCCCCGCGTCACTCGATCCACATAAGATTGGTGACAGACAGCGAGGTGGTTGTGAGATGCTTGAATCGACAAGGGTCGAGGTCACCACCTCTCAACCAAGTGATGTTAGCCATTTTCCGATTGGCGGAAAAGAAGAAGTGGTACCTGTCGGCAGTTCACCTTCAAGGAGTCCGCAATGTGACAGCGGACGCTCTATCCAGGTTCACACCGATAGAGTCGGAATGGTCCTTAGACGCAGGATCATTTTCCTTCATTCTGAATCAAGTCCCAGAACTGCAAATAGACCTCTTTGCGACGAAAGACAACAAGAAGTTGCCCCTGTACGTGTCCCCGTACGAGGACCCCTTAGCGGAAGCAGTGGACGCAATGTCCCTCGACTGGAACAGATGGTCCAGGATTTATCTGTTCCCTCCTCACAACCTTCTGTTGAGGGTCCTCAACAAACTGAGATCCTTCAAGGGGGTAGCGGCAATAGTGGCCCACAAGTGGGCGAACAGCATGTGGTTCCCCTTGGCGTTGGAACTACAGATGAAGTTCGTGCCGCTACCACATCCAGTTCTGACCCAGCGAGTCCAGAAGTCGACTGTCTGCGCTTCATTACAGAAAACCCAGACCCTGCAGCTCATGATTTTCTCGCCCTAGCGGTGAGAAAGCGCTTCGGGATTTCGAAAGCCAGCATAGACTTCCTAGAGGAATACAAGTGCAAATCGACTAGAAGGCAATATGAGTCATCTTGGAGAAAATGGGTGGCCTTTGTAAAGGCAAAGAATCCGCAGGAGATCTCAACAGATTTCTGCTTATCTTTCTTCATCCACCTCCATGGCCAAGGATTGGCAGCTAACACGATTTCAGTGTGTAAATCGGCTTTGATGAGACCCATTTTATTTGCCTTCCAGATCGACCTAGGTAACGAGATCTTTAATAAAGTTCCAAAAGCCTGCGCTAGGCTCAGACCTTCAGCACCTCCAAAGCCCATCTCATGGTCTTTAGACAAAGTTCTTCATTTCGCCTCCTTGTTGAGCAATGAAGAATGTGCGTTAAAGGATTTGACGCAAAAAGTTATTTTCCTATTTGCACTCGCGTCCGGGGCCAGGGTTAGTGAGATCGTAGCCCTCTCGAGAGAGGCAGGTCGTGTTCAGTTCCTGGATGGGGGGGAGCTGAACCTGTTTCCGGATCCTACGTTTCTCGCCAAGAATGAGTTACCCACCAACAGGTGGGGTCCCTGGAGAATCTGTCCTCTGAAAGAAGATGCATCTCTATGTCCAGTAGAATGCCTAAAGGTCTATCTTCGTAGAACTTCAGACTTCAAGGGTAGTCAACTATTCAGGGGAGAAACATCAGGCTCAAATTTATCTCTGAATCAACTCAGAGCGAAAATGACATATTTTATTCGCAGAGCGGATCCTGACAGTACACCCGCAGGTCACGATCCGAGGAAAGTTGCCTCATCCCTAAATTTCTTTAATTGTATGGATTTTGAACATCTCCGTTCATACACGGGCTGGAAGTCTTCCAGGGTGTTCTTTCGCCACTATGCGAAGCAAGTAGAGGAACTTAAGAGATCTGTGGTAGCAGTGGGTCGTGTAGTTAACCCTACTGTTTAACTCTGCGAGGAACAGTGGTCTTAATTGGGACGATTAAGTCCAGGGTGAGTGTGTAGGTACATACTGTACTACAAACTAAATGAGGGCACCAAGTGCCCATATAAACTGTTCCTTCCTTCAAAGGTGAACCTTGCATAAGT
>NC_090738.1:31670525-31673025 GCF_036898095.1 Palaemon carinicauda
CTTGTGAGAGAGAGAGAGAGAGAGAGAGAGAGAGAGAGAGAAGAGAGAGAGAGAGAGAGAGAGAGAGAACTTTACATTTACTACTTCACACCGTATACCATGGCTTCCTATAGATAGGGAGAGAATAAAATGATTCCTTTAAGATTACCGCGAGAGAGAGAGAGAGAGAGAGAGAGAGAGAGAGAGAGAGAGAGAGAGAGAGAGAGAGAGAGAGAGAGACTTTACATTTACTACTTCACACCGTATACCATGGCTTCCTATAGATAGGGAGAGAATAAAATGATTCCTTTAAGATTACCGCGAGAGAGAGAGAGAGAGAGAGAGAGAGAGAGAGGAGAGAGAGAGAGAGAGAGAGAGAGAACTTTACATTTACTACTTCACACCGTATACCATGGCTTCCTATAGATAGGGAGAGAATAAAATGATTCCTTTAAGATTACCGCGAGAGAGAGAGAGAGAGAGAGAGAGAGAGAGAGAGAGAGAGAGAGAGAGAGAGAGAGAGAGAGAGAGAGAGAGAGAGGTGCAACTCTACATTTACTACTTCATATCGTATACCATGTCTTCCTATAGATAGGTAGCGAGAATGATAAAATTATGCATTTAAGATTACCATGAGAGAGAGAGAGAGAGAGAGAGAGAGAGAGAGAGAGAGAGAGAGAGAGAGAGAGAGAGAGAGAGAGAGAACTTTACATTTACTACTTCACACCGTATACCATGGCTTCCTATAGATAGGGAGAGAATAAAATGATTCCTTTAAGATTACCGCGAGAGAGAGAGAGAGAGAGAGAGAGAGAGAGAGAGAGAGAGAGAGAGAGAGAGAGAACTTTACATTTACTACTTCACACCGTATACCATGGCTTCCTATAGATAGGGAGAGAATAAAATGATTCCTTTAAGATTACCGTGAGAGAGAGAGAGAGAGAGAGAGAGAGAGAGAGAGAGAGAGAGAGAGGAGAGAGAGAGAGAGAGAGAGAGAGAGGTGCAACTCTACATTTACTACTTCATATCGTATACCATTTCTTCCTACAGATAGGTAGCGAGAATGATAAAATTATGCATTTAAGATTACCATGAGAGAGAGAGAGAGAGAGAGAGAGAGAGAGAGAGAGAGAGAGAGAGAGAGAGAGAGATTACTTCAGGTATTTCAAGAGCGAGAGCAAGCAAGAGAAAATACTTTTTTAGTAAATTTGAAGGTAATTGAAATATATGCAAATTGACAAAAAAAACCCTTCAATGTAAGTTAAGAGAGACCTAGGGTGGATGAATATCTAATTTCACTTTAAGATAGATATTTAGAACGAGGGGGCAGAAAAAAAATCTTCACTATCATACGCTCTGACGTGTTTACAAACTTGCATTTGCGTTTTATTTGGCTTAAATTGGGCGAAGGCGCATTTATGCATTTGCCTTTTGCAACTTTGAGGCCATTATGCAAAACTGGAGGCAATCCTCCGATACGTGATGTGAATTCCTCATGTGTGGACGCTACATTGTTGCTCAATAAAAAGATTTTACTGCAATTTCTTGTTGTGATGTGTCGATATTTTTTTTTTTTTTTTGACTTTTCTTGTTTTGAATTGAGTAGTTTTTCTTTTGACTGTGTTGGATGATAAATTATTCTTTAATCTTTTTTCCTTATTGTGTAGACAACATCGTTTTATTACTTTGAATTTTGTGAGGTTATAAATTTTTTTTCTACTTATTGCTATTACATGCTGTGACTATTTTTCAATTTTGTTTTGCTATTATTATTATTATTATTATTATTATTATTATTATCTCTTGTTTTGAATTGAGTAGTTTTTCTTTTGACTGTGTTGGATGATAAATTATTCTTTAATCTTTTTCCTTATTGTGTAGACAACATCGTTTTATTACTTTGAATTTTGTGAGGTTATACATTTTTTTTTCTACTTATTGCTATTACATGCTGTGACTATTTTTCAATTTTGTTTTGCTATTATTATTATTATTATTATTATTATTATTATTATTATTATTATTATTATTATTATTATTATTATTATTATTATTATCTCTTGTTTTGAAATGAGTACTTTTTCTTTTGACTGTGTTGGATGATAAATTATTCTTTAATCTTTTTCCTTATTGTGTAGACAACATCGTTTTATTACTTTGAATTTTGTGAGGTTATAAATTTTCTTTTTACTTATTGCTAATATATACTGTAACGATTTTTCTTTTTATATTTGTTTTCTTATTAACTGGAAACAATTCTCGGTGCTATGATTTTAAATTCCCTTTTTTTTTTCTTGTCGTTTTCCTATTGAGAAGTGATTAATTACTCCTCTCTTTTTTATCTATAGTGATATTATTCATATTTCTATAATTTCTCTTCAACTGTTTTCTTACGGTTGCCGTGGTCTGATTGGTAACGTCTCTGCCTGGTGTTTGCTAGTCGGGGGTTCGAGTCCCGTTTAGCCCCGTTAGTGCCATTAGTGTCTGCAACCTTACCATCCTTGTGAGCTAAGGTTGAGGG
>NC_090738.1:31678025-31693025 GCF_036898095.1 Palaemon carinicauda
AACAATATATCATTATAAAAACAGTAAGAGCGTCAAAATAGATATGTCCTATATAAACTATTAACAACGTCAAAATTACTTTATACAATTATACAATTTAATACTTTAAATTATACAATTATACAATTTAATACTTTACCATACTTAATAGCTGCCCAATGGCCATAACGATCGTTTAAACTAAAACTAACCAATCCTTTGGAACGCCAAATCTAAATGGCGTATCTACAAATCCCACGATTAAAGAATAAAGCAGAAATGTAATATAGAATTATATCGTTTTAAAGGAAAATAGAGACGTGGATCAAATATTAAAAAGAACATGAGCTTATAAATGTAATAGCTGTGATAAAAAAACCGCAGCAAAAGACGACCCTTGGCTCATGATATCTCTCTGAATGAGCAACACCCATGAATTCAATGATGGCAGGACCATTGTCAATTCCGAAAGCGATAAATCTCCTTTTAAGAGTAATATACACAATGCAAGTGCATATTAAAGAAAATGCAGCACTGCATTATCATCGTGGTATTGCTGCAAAGGCTCTTCAGTTAAGTGTTTACCAAATGCATTAGGGCTTTCTATGCATATGCAATATGAATTTTGCTCAAGAGTTCCGTGTTCGCAACCAGCGGGCAATTTTCACCCTTATGCACTGGTTCTGAAATGCCGCTACCGCCTTGGCTTCAAAGAAGGGTAAAAAAAAGCGAAGGAAAAAAAAAAAAAAGATGATGAGGTCATTTAAAACTATTATGAAGTAGATACCGCCATTCTCAATATTCATTGATATAGCTGTGCTCTTGAGAGGTTTCCGTGCTTGATAATCCTTATCAATCCAGTGAAGAAGATTATAAACATTCACGTGAATAAATCATGATTTATATACTAATAACTTAGCGGAAGTAAGGAAAAAAAATCCCATAAATGAAAAAGTATTAAAACGTTACGTCTCGCCATGAAAGACGCCGACTCCTAAACGAAACAGTGTCTTATGGAAAGGGGCCGTAAGGCGGAAACTCGCCTGGTGAGAAACGCCAGGCATGGTCTTCAGAGGCCTTTGGCTAATACCATGGGGAAGTCATAAAATTCCTTGTGATTTACGGATATTGGCGTAATTATCCTCGTTATATGCTAAGGTCATTCAAATAAAATTGCCTATTGATTATATGGAAGATTTCCACTAATATAGATCACATCTTCTCGACCCAATTGGATGGGGAGCCAGGAGTGTGTGTGTGGGGGGGGGGGGGGGATGCCAAAGGAGGATAGAGGGTCTGTTGGCCCCCATTGGCTGGGAAGGCCCAGGAGTGGGGTGGATAGAGTGCAAAGGGGTAGGGTATGTTGCCCCCCCCCTGAATGGGGGTTATATGCTTCCCATTATCCACGGCCCCTTAGAGGTAAAGTAGAAGCGTAATGAAAATTAAACTCCATTAGCAACAAAGGATAAATTGACCTTAAAGGCAACCTATGGATGAATAAAGAGCCCGTAACCTCGGCTGAAATGGCACATAAATTTTCCGATAACGGCTTCAGACGACGATATACTGTAACCATACTGTAACCAGCCACCATATTAGGGCAATAGGAGGCCTTATAAAAAAAAGGTTAAATGTCTCTTATCTCGATGCTAAATTCCCTTATCAATTCAAGATTAAGAAGCGAATGAAATTTATGTGAGAGTATTTATCATTCTCGTCTGCTTGATTTACTTTATTCAATATATATTTTTTTTGTGATGGGAATTAATGACTGTTGGGAATTCTCATAGTGAGTAATGGGGATTCGCCTGTTCTATATATCATGGGGTTTGGTAATCTCGTGAATTGCGTTTTCCTTCGGCTGTTCTGGGAAAGGATAAATTTTATGGGGCTTATTAAGGGCCTTAATATAATGCGAGTGCTGAATTAATTCATGATATTTCATATATTGATGTGGGTTTGAATGAATATATACTGTATATGTATGTATGTATGTATGTATGTATGTATATGTATGTATGTATATATGTTTGTGTACGATTATGTACGTATTCTAAAATACATACTGCATATAAGCACCTTATAAAATACGTGCCTGATCAAGTATTTTATAGCATATGATTTGCATGGATAAGTTAACTTTTGTAAATCATCTGGTACTTGATAAATTTGTGGATACATTTTCAAAAAAAATTTCTTAATATTTTTTGAAAAGGTAAATTAGTACATCACTGGTACCTTACTCACGACTGAAAAATTCAAATTCGACTTAATTTCAAATGATTTTACTATCGTCCTCTATAAAATTATAAAATTCCACATCATTAATTCGTTTTCAACAAAATTAAGAAAAAAATAAACAAATACATTTCAATTATACACTGGAGTGGATATACACTAACCACTTCTTAGCTTCTCTTTTACGACTACAGCATGGGAAAGAGAGAGAGAGAGAGAGAGAGAGAGAGAGAGAGGAGAGAGAGAGAGAGAGAGAGAGAGAGAGAGAGAGAGCACGCACATGATAAGCTTTCCCATTCAGTTTATAAAATGAGATTTATACTCCTGCCTTGGCTGTCTCCTTTATTACCGTATGAAGCGAAGGGGAATGGAGGTGGGTGGAGGGGGGGGGGGAGGGGGGGGTATGATATTGCCTCCACGTCGACATAATTTAGATAGCTAAGATGGAGGCAAAGCCATATACGAGGTATCAAAGGCCATGTTTATCCGATGATGTTTATATTAACTTTATAGCAAAGAGTAAAACTCTTACTTGAGTTTTCTAGTTCTGGAATTGGCTTCTAAGAAATTTACAGTTTTTGTACTTTCAGCCGAGAGAAGCTGTGAAACTATGAAAGATATTGGTAATTTGAGTAACATTTTACTTGCTAGTGTACTTTCTTGAGTTATATTTAACTTTACAGCAGAGTGAAACTTTTGCTCTAGCACCAGCTTCTAAGAAATTTACAGTTTTTGTATTCTTAGCTATGAGAGGCTGTGAAAGTATGAAAGATATTGGTAATTTGAGTTACATTTTACTTGCTAGTGTGCTTTCTTGAGTTATATTTAACTTTATAGCAAAGAGTAAAACTTTTGCTCTGGCATTGGCTTCTAAGAAATTTACAGTTTTTGTACTCTCAGCCAAGAGAAGCTGTGAAACTATGAAAGATATTGGTAATTTGAGTTACATTTTACTTGCAAGTATGCTCTCTTCAGTTATATTCTTTTAATGTTAATTTTTTTTTAAACTAGAATTAATTTCAGTGAAAAAGTTACAATTTTTTCAACATTCTTCAAAATATATTGGTTTTATTTATAGAATAGAATAGAATAAAAGAATAGAAAAACAGATAAAGTATATGCAATTGATCTTCTGCAGATCGTTGAAGTTGAATAATGTCTTTGAGCTGAATATTCTATGCGTCCTTGATCTTTCAAGACAAACGATGGATGAATAGGTATGCAATGCTAATATTTAATGGTATTATTCTTCATAACCAAATCATCTAAATTTGGATAAAAATAGGCAAAATTACGCAAACATAGTATGTTCTACACTAGACCGGATATATATAATCGTGGTATCAATCCTAACCAAAAGAAGGGTTGACTTAGGAAATGAGAAAAAAGTGGATAAAATAAAGTTGGAGAAAAATAATGGATAAAGAATCCATCATATTTCACATATTACATAATCATACAGCATACTAAATGGGATCTTTATTCAGCGTTTATCAGCGCTTTAGTAAAAAAAAAAAAAAAAAAAAAAACATATGCAATCTCGAACAGCCTACCATGACATCCTCAGAACCCGACTTCCTGAAGCTGTCGACAGGCCTGCTGAATGTAGGCTTCACAACAAATTCCATGCAATTCGAATGAAAGTTTAATACGAAACCACCCTTCTACACCAACCTCACAACCCCCCCCCCCCCCAGCTCCTTAAATCAATGACTCATATCTCTGTGGGGTCTCTGAGTAACGCACTTGTTGCCATTAATCAACATAACCCCATTTTAGCATTTAACTCATTATCATTTTTTATTATAGTTTTATTCCCTCGGCCCTTCTCTGCATAGGAAGAATTATGGCCTCGCTTTTTATTTGCATTAAGATGATAATCAAACCTAAGTGCCTAATAAAAGCGAAACGGGGTTCACTACCCCCCCCCCCCCACCCTGTGATAGTTAATATACCCCCTTTCCCTTCCTTACTTAACCACCCCCTCCCACATGATGAGAGATCAGCATATGCTCACTATTATTGTTGGATGTTTTGTTTGACTGAGAAAGAAATCTTGCATGTTGTATAATGTGTACTAAAAAAACACTGAAATTGCTGATTGTATGCAAAATGCTTCTAAATGTTTCTAATATTCACTTGAAGAGTAATATCAAACTTTATAGTTATAATAAATATGTTTCTGGAAAAGATTCTACTAATATATCTTCTCCATTCCTTTCAAAAAATGAAGGACTATTTACTGGAATTATTTTCCTATAACGGTAAACAAATTTCTATATAAGTATAAAGTTTTAAGAGCAAATTTGTCATAATAATTCTCTAGTTATGTACACACTATACGACGCACATACGTAACCATAAAACTTTAGTAGAGGATTAGCCTTGAATTTTACATTAAGAAACTTTGGTAACTGGTAGTAATATCTTTGTGGTAATATTTTGTCGCATATTTTACAAAAAGAAAATTTCAGTAGAAAAGGAGTCTTCGTCATTAAAAAAATAGACTGACTAGGAAGACCCAAAATCGTACTAAAGACTAAGAAATTTGTGAGAAAAAAAGAAGAAATTTAGTTTGTGAAGAAATAACTTAAAAATGCAGAAAGCGTTTATGGTTTATGAAAATAAAACTGAGTAATATGAAAGGATGGTCAAGTGATGCAAATTGCACGTTGATGAAGTTAGAGGCAATGATTCTTTTGTTTACATTGTCTGCGTGTAAGGAATTTAACAGAAAAAATCAGACAGTAAAATCTTCAAATTATTTAATTAGAGAAGGACTTTTTTTACAACAAAAAACTTCAGACTATTTAATTACACGAATTTACTTTCAGTACAGCAAAAATCTTCAATAGAACGACTCTACTTTCAAAATAAGAAAACTGCTTTTTCTAATATTGCGAAATAAGTCACTCATTTCATGCAATAAAATGCTTCCAAACATGAAACGCCTCCCATCCGACCGAGAGATGAACCAAATGTCAGACGTTTAAAGGTTTAAATGGCAGAGGCAAGGGACAGTGACATTGTCCTAGCATGCAGGACAATGCCCTAAAGACTGACCATATATTATATGATCAGCACCCAAACCCCCTCTCCACTCAAGGTAGGACCATGGGAGGGCCAGGCAATGGCTGCTGATGACTCAGATGATAGACCTATAGGCTCCCTTAAACCCACCAACCTTAGCTCACAAGGATGGTAAGGTTTCAAACACTAATGGCACTAACGAGTCTGAGCGGGACTCGAACCCCAGACTGCCAACCAGGCAGAGACGTTAACAATCAGACCACGACACCTTTACTGTTTAAGTCAGTAATTTGCATCCTATTTGGGTTAAACCCTCATCAGCATGTAAGAATATCAACTAAAATAAAAGATTCTGCTGACTATTAACATGACTCCTACGGCATCCATCAAACTGAGGGTAAGGTGCCCCCGGGAATCAACCGCAGACTCCTGAAGGCGGACAGCTTAATTTTTACCTTTGTCAATTATGATTATGCTGCCTGCCTCCTGCGGGATATTTTATGGAGTCCTAAGAGACGTTTGACCTTTGGGGTTTTCTTTTTGAAGAAGTGGTTTTAGCAGACTGTATTTTGGGGGGAAACCGTAACTAATGAATTCATTGCATATATATGTATATGTATATGTATATATATATATATATATATATATATATATATATATATATATATATATATATAGAGAGAGAGAGAGAGAGAGGAGAGAGAGAGAGAGAGAGAGAGAGAGATTACATGTACATATGTATACAACTATACATTATATACATATTTGTTTGAGTGTACGTTTATGTGTGCGTGCTAACATGATACATAAAGGCATGTTTGGGCATTCAGATACTGAATTCGTCAGATATAGGATCACAACAAAATCATTCGTGCGATTTTTTTTCAATAAAAAGGAAAATAATAATAATAACAATAATAATAATAATAATAGCTAACTTACTCATATATCTCAAAGGTATAATCTGACCTCATCTCTAACAATCTCTCAAATTTAGTATAAAGTTTCACTATTTCCTGAAAACTAACCTTAATTCATGATGCCATTCCTTATTTTGCATTGCAAAACAAGAAAACCCCGTTAAATACGAGTAAATGAAAATGAACCAGGCTAGAAATGTTTAAGTTTATGGAAGGAATCAGATATCTTCCCGAGCAAGACATATTTGGGAAGACTGCTCGTTCAATTAACCACTTCTATGCAACAAAAACACGGCATCAAATGAATGTTCATTTGGCATTCGGAGTGAGGCTCTAATGCAAGCTTACATTACTGCCATAATTGATGTTTAAACCGCTCATTTGCCTAAGAAAAACATAAATCAAGACATCTGTTTAGACTATAAAACGCGTATCAGACATGTTTGCGCTCTCTCTCTCTCTCTCTCTCTCTCTCTCTCTCTCTCTCTCTCTCTCTCTCTCTCTCTCTCTCTCTCTATATATATATATATATATATATATTTATATATATGAATATATATATGTATATATATGAATATATATATGTATATATATACATATATATATATATATATATATATATATATATATATATATATATATACATACTGTACATACATACTTCTTCTTTGTCTATATTAGTATGCTTTTTTCCCATTTTTATGGAGTAACACGGTTGGCTTCTTTTGAAGGACTTTGCTTTGGCTTTTCGGGTGGACACACACACACACACACGCACACACACACATATATATATATATACACATATATATACATACATATATATATATATATATATATATATATTATAATTTCATCACACGTGACATCACTTTGCTACCGACGAGCGAAAAAAAAACGTTTCTCACATAAATTCGTTGTCGTGTATACAATTGCCAAACGTTTACATGATAACAATAGAACAATAAAACGCCAAACTTTAAAATGGAATTCTCGTGACTGTAAATTACAGGAAACCTTCAACACCCATAACTGGGTCGTACTTGACTTTTAGCCTTGCCATCATTTCTCAGCTGTCTGTCTTTCTTATTTCTTGATTATCTATTTCAAATCTTGTGTTACTTATCTGATTCTATTAAAACAAGTGATTTTATGCCTTTCGAACATTTATTTTAAATTCCCGATTATGTTAGTGATTTTATTTAATGTTCTTTGAATTCTTTTCTTGCTAAGGTTTTGTTTACATATCGTTTTTTATTTTACCGTTATTTGAGCTCTACTATATTTTCACGATTTTATAATGACTGCAGCATTATTGCATGAATTTTACTTCACGATATTATATTAAGTATTTTGTTATATAGAACCTATTTCGTCTTTGCCAATTAAAAAAAAAAACTCTTACGATTTTATGGATAATGTTGAAGCTTGCTATTCTATCATCGTTTCTTCTTTGCTTATTCCATAAATTTTTTGCTTATACTTTTCTTTTTCCAAAACATATATTACTTCAGGTTCTTTGTTTAATTTTCCTATTCAAAAACATTCTTATCCTAGTTGTTACTTTGACTTTTTATAATGTTTTGATAAACCTCTATTAGCTATTAATTTTTCTTATGGAAAATCAGTTTCTTGTCCTAATTGTTACTTTGGCTTTTAATAATGTTTTTATAAACCTCTATTATCTATTAATTTTTCTTATGGAAAATCAGTTTCTTGTCCTAATTGTTACTTTCACATCTTATTATGATTTGAATATCCTTTACTAGCTATTAATATGTCTTATCTTATGGGAATTCATCTTTCTGCTCGGTTACGACAACTGCCTGAAGTTATAAAACGTATAATGGATGAGAAAAATTGTATTTCCACTTCCTTATCTAGTTGATGCTTATAAATAAATAAAAACTATCTTTAAATAAGAGGAACACCTAAACAATCACAAACAATATCATTGAGAAGAATAACAGCAGCATCAGCAATAATAATAATAATAGTAATAATAATAATAATAATAATAATAATAATAAAATTGTGATATTCAATAAATTATCAGATAACCTTCAGATTTTTAGGAAATCATCATCATCATTATTATTATTATTATTATTATTATTATTATTATTATTGTTATTATTATTATCATTATTATTATTATCATTATCATTATCATTATTATTATTATTATTATTATTATTATTATTAGTAGTAGTAGTAGTAGTAGAGAACTACTACTACTACTACTACTAGCAGTAGTAGTAGTAGTAGTAGCAGTAGTAGTAGTAGTAGTAGCAGCTAGCATTATGCTTATTAACATTATTATTACTACCCTGGAAAAGCTGTGATTGAAAATTATTTCAATAAAAAAATAATAATTTGAACAGTAGTACAAGCTTCTATATACAGTATATATATGTATATATATACATATAAATATATATATAAATATATACAAATACATAATGTATATATATACAACAAGAGCAACAACAAATAATGCAGCTTACAGCAAACAAACCTAACAGCGGTGGACATGACAAATATAGCTTTGATGATCATGGCATACGCAAACCCTTTCACCACGTTAGGATAGCCCCACTCAGAAATGAATATATATATATATATATATATATATATATATATATATATATATATATATATATATACATATATATATATATATGCATATATATATATTTATATACATATATATATATATATGTATATATATATATTTATATATATGTATATGTATATATATATATATATATATATGTGTGTGTGTGTGTGTGTGTGTGGGTGTGTGTTTGTGTGCGATGGTATGTGTTTGCGTGTATCTACGGTCATATTTATGTGAACTGTAGAAAAAATATTAATGATACAGGTAGCATAAACACTTGTTACTAGTGAATATGAAATTTTTCCTTAGAGAAAGAAAACTTTCTACCAATTACTGTAATAATAATAATAATAATAATAATAATAATAATAATAATAATAATAATAATAATACTTCAGTGCATTGGCTATTTTTATCGATGGAACTTCAGAAGTTCAACCTTGCATCAAATGTTTTATATTCTTACTTATACATAGTTTATTTCCTTATTCCCTTTCCACACTGGACTATTTTTCCATGTTGGGGCCCTCGGCTTTATAGCATCCTGCTTTTCAAACGAGGGTTGTAGCTTAGCTGGTAATGATAACAATAATATGGATTAGGTTAGAATATTAAGGTTAAAATAATTGTTAACTCTAAACATTCATACCAGATTAATATCCCCATTAACAAAACCATTTGATTGAATCACCTGAAGCATGTTTTAATATTGTTAATGTTTTTAAAATATTTTATCTGAATTTTTCATTACTTCTTATTTCGTTTATTTATTTGCTTATTTCCTTTTCTCACTGGGCTATTTTTCCCTGTTGGAGCCCTTGGGCTTATAGCATCTTGCATTTCCAACTAGGGTTGTAGCTTAGTTAGTAATGATAATAATATGAATTAGTTTAAAGTATTAAGGTTAAAATGATTGTTAACTCTAAACATTCATATCAGATTAATTACCCTGTTAGGAAAACCTTTAGGTCGCATTCAAATTCCATGTAAACATAAGAATAACTTGAAGCATGTTTTAATATTGTTAATGTTTTTAAAATATTTTATCTGAATTTTTCATTACTTCTTATATCGTTTGTTTATTTCCTTTTCTCACTAGGCTATTTTTCCCTGTTGGATCCCTTGGGCTAGCATCCTGCTTTTCAAACTAGGAATGTAGCTTAGCTAGTAATGATAATAATATGAATTAGTTTAAAGTATTAAGGTTAAAATAATTGTTCTCTAAACATTCATATCAGATTAATTACCCTGTTAAGAAAACCTTTAGGTCCCATTCAAATTCCATGTAAACATAAGAATCACTTGATGCATGGACGAGGAACTGTAATAGCATAAAAAAAAAGAGAGAGATAAGAAAAGACTAAAATGATTACCATCAGGCTGACCACTAACAAGGCACCACACAGCTCGGATATTAATGTACCAACAAGTGTAATAGACCAAAACACTCATTAGAAGTAATCTGCCTGACATCAGTACCCAACTGCAAGAGGTTGAGGCTCCCGTCCCTGGAAAACCACAACACCCCCCTCCTCTCCTCGGTGTCATAACCCCAGGAGCATTCTTCCCCCTTCCTCATCGAGATTTCCATCGCTTCCTCAGCCCCTTCCCCTTGAACAGATTCCCACGTCTATTTTACAAAACCTCTCCAAAACAAACCTCTTCCTTAAGTCACTTCCAAACCCTTTCTATAAACCCCATTATCAATTTCTTCTTAAAACCTTTAAACCTCTCTCGTCCAATTTCCAATTCATAAGCTTCCCACGTCCATTTTACAAAATCCCTTCTACACCAACCACTTCCTTAAGCCACTTCCAAACCCCTTCCATAAACCCCAATACTGTACATCTTTCTTCTTAAAACCTTTGAACCTCTCTCGTCCAATTTCCAATCCTGAGGCTTCTCACTCCCCCTTCCAAAAACCCCATCTATGTCACACCAAAACACCTTCCTCCTAAACCTCTCCAACCCTTCTCCTCAATCCTCTCAACCTCAACCTTCCACCTCCACCTGCTTCTCTTAACCGCAAAAGTGCTTCGCAGGATTACAGGCAACTACAATGAATAGTGTATTATCTATCTTTGCAAACGAATTGCTCAGCAGTTACCAACGGACAGCAACTAACGACCTCTATTAGTAAGAAGACGAAGGCTCACTAACTGACTAATGGAGCTCCAGTGACCACCGCCTTCACCAGTCGATAAATGATAACAACAGCAACAACTACAACCTACAACCGCTGCAGCTACCGGCGGCAATAATAAGTAGACTAATTACAACCTCTGCAGTTAGTTTACATCGACAATAATGCGCTGGTTTCTTTACCAGCCTCAAGCACGCATACGAACATGCACGGACTCGTAAATTCCACTTTAATTCCTTGCCATCCCAAGCAATTAGTTCCCTCACTATTGTAAATTCACCTCATTTAATCATTGTTTTGTCCTTGCACGAAAATATGACACGCCGTTAACTGCCCATTAATTAGCAAATAACCTTTGATGAGAAATAGCCCGAGGGTTCGAAGAAATTATCACGATTCCAGTCTAAAGAGTTGCTTACACTTAATGAGTTTAAGTGTACGTAGTAATTTTGTTCATATGGCGTGATCATTGTACCGAATTGTGTATGAACAGCTTTTCTTTTTATTGTATAGTAAATCATCCTTACTCCTTTTTTTCTTTCTAAGGGTATTTTGTTTATGACCTTTTTTATATGGTCATTTGCATTTCTCTTTGTTTATTTTTTTTTCTTTATTGGAGTGTCTATTCTACGACGACTTGTTCTGAAAGTTATTGAACTTTTTGCTTATTTCATAGAATTATTTTCTTAACGCAATAATAACGGTAAAAATAACGTGAATTAGACGTATGGCATTTCTTATATACCTGTAACCAAACATGCACCTATAAATTTTCTTCACAGAAAGGGAATAAAACGTGTGAAGAAAGTATTTAAAGAAAAATCTTCATGTCTCCCTCTTGTATCTTCTTATTTTCAATCCTGGGTCACACAGGAGAATTGGCTTTCGGCTCTTTTCACCTACACTGTTAAAAATTTGTATTAACAACGGTAAAAGTCTGGCAACATTTATTCCAGGATTATTACAGTTTTAAAAACTGTTATATCGACGTAAAAGAGTGATTTTACGGTCACCAACCCGTAAAAGATAATAACAAATTAAGGTAAAATTACGGTAGCCTATATTTTACTGAAATACGGTTGAGAACAGAGTATTTATAAGGAGATTTCTGAAAATAATTAGGTTTTTTTTACATTTTATGCATTAGATCAAAAGTCACTCGTGGTAACAAGATTTCATACTTATTTTCCTCCAAAGTTAGCAGTCGAAAAAAAATTACTATTAAAAGATGTTCAACCAGTTTAATGCAAATCTGTCCTTCTTTATCTATCCCAGCTTCTAAGATTTGTAGGTATTCATAACAAGGGCGGTAATGCAAGCATAAGCCATAAATGAGATAAGGTGGAGATACTATCTTAATCTTGAGTAAATTTACCCTTAGATATATAATTTTATTTAATTTTTGTAACATAACGTTAAAAATCTTACACGAATTTTACTGTTAATTTCACAAATTCAAAGCTGCTATTTTACGTCCACAGAATAGAAAAAAATAATACTTAAATTGCGCAGTCTTGAACGCATTGCATTAATTCCAACCGACCGAACCACACCTCAAGAGAACATCTTTGATTTGTTGTGCTAATTACGGCTTCAATTTAGCAAAGGGATTATTCAGGAAAACTTAATAATTGTTAGTGGTGTTGTTCTGAGGAGGAGGTATAATGGGTCGTGGAATTACTGTGAATGATTTATTCGAGAGCTGCTCCGATTCTGTTAAGTTAATGGGCTCGTGTTCCATTGTTTTCGAGATGTTTATATCGAAATAATTTAGTGGTGCATCGCAGTGTTTTAGGTTATACGTGATGTGCGTACTTGATAGTTCTTTTCTTAGAACCTGCGTCTCGGACATCACTTTGTGTGAGTGTGTGTGTATAATATGCATATACATACATAAACACACACACACACATATATATATATATATATATATAATTATACATATATGTGTGTATATATAATATGCGCATACACACACGCACTCACATATTCATACACACACACACACACACACCCATGTATATATATATATATATATATATATATATATATGTGTGTGTGTGTGTATAATATGCGCACACGTATATACATATTTATGTATATATATTATGTTTTATATATATATATATATATAACTCAATATATATACATATATACATACACATATATATATACAATATATATATATATATATATATATATATATATATATATATATATATATATATATATATATAAATGTGTGTGCGCGCGTGTGGTGAGTGTTAATGTGTTTGCCTTGATTTTTTAGCAGCTACATGTCACTTGATGATTATCTGTATCCAGAAGAATATTAACAATTCTTGGCAAGAAACTTTATTTTGTCAGAGATTGAAGCTAAATTTACACCTTTTTTCACGGGCTTAGCAAGAAGTTAAGCACAAAGAGTTTTTCTCGAGATCAAGCAAACGTTTTCTTCTAAGTACGACATGAGGTTTTAGTAAATACCAGGGGATCATAATAATAATAATGATATGAGTCACTGCTGAGGAGCAAAATTAATAATAATAATAATAATAATAATAATAATAATAATAATAATGAAAATACTACTACTACTACTACAACTAATAATAATAATAATAATAATAATGACGATGATACTAATGAAATAAGCCACTACTTAAACACAAGAACAACAACAATAATAATAATCATAATAATAATAATAGTAATAATAATGAAAATACTACTACTACTACTACTACTAATAATAATAATAATAATAATGACGATGATACTAATGGAATAAGCCACTACTTAAACGCAAGAACAACAACAATAATAATAATAATCATAATAATAATAATAGTAATAATAATGAAACTACTACTACTACTACTACTACTACTAATAATAATAATAATAATAATAATAATAATAATAATAATAGCTGTAACAAATCTTTCAGCAAAATTCAGTTTACCCATAATCGTTCGTTATCTGTTTCTTGGCTGAATTATACAAATATTTTAATACAAGTTATTTCGATCTACGCGTGTCCAAATAGAAATCATAAAAATTTTTGAGCAAATAAATAAGTAAACATATATCGATCCCATTATAAATGCAATATAATTAGAATGATATACTCAACAAGGACACCTAATTAATGGCTAGAAATTATATCCTTGAGTCTGTTTTGTTCGATAACCCATATGCACACCCTCTGGGTTGATGAGAAATTCACTTAAAGGTTTAAAAGGCCACACTGCTCATGAATGGCAAAGGCAAGGGACAGTGATATTGCCCTATGAAGCAGGACAATGCCCAAGAGACTGAACATATATACATATGATCAGCGCCCAAGCTACCTATCCACCCATGGTAGGACCAAGGAGAGCCAGGCGATGGCTGCTGATTACTCAGCAGATAGGTCTATTGGCTTCCCCAAACTCCCCATCCTTAGCTCACAAGTATGGTGAGGTTGCAGCGATCAAAGGAACTAACCAGTTTGAGCGGGACTCGAACTTGGCCTTCACCAATCAGGGACGCTACTACATAGGCCACCACATCCTTAATACCAATTAAAAGCTGACTCTAAATTTCCCCTTTCTAGGCTTTATAATTTATCTTCCTGACCTACGTGACACTAAACATAATTATGCTTTGGATAACTGGTGAACGTATATGATATTTGATGAAATTGTTCAATAGATCTTGGCATTTTATTCTTCTATACAGATTAGGGGTTCATTATGATTAGTGTTATGATAATGGGGACGAAATGAAGAAAAGTGATGATATTGTTGATGCCGACCTTTGGAATGGGGGGGGGGGGGGTTTGGTGAAGAAACAAGAGCCATAGCGGATGATGACAATATATATCCATTTATATATATATATATATATATATATATATATATATATATATATATATATATATATATATATAGAATGTCCCAAAACAATGTATACACTCTTTGACTTTGAATAGCTAATAAACTTTTTTTTCTATCTCAGGTTTGATTTTGGAGTAAGAATGGCGGATACTGGGCTTACGTTCGAGCAAAAAAATTTGTTCTGAAAAC
>NC_090738.1:31700525-31705525 GCF_036898095.1 Palaemon carinicauda
TGATCATATGATATATGGTCAGTCTCTAGGGCGTTGTCCTGCTTGATAGGGCAATGTCACTGTCCCTGGCCTCTGCCATTCATGAACGGCCTTTAAACCTTTAAAGCTTTAGAGTCTTGACAGGAACATTACTCAAAACGCTGTTAACATTCGTTTATGTTACCCTCCCGCATTGCTCATTTTTTTAAACCCGTTTTTTATTCTTCTGTTTATGTCACTTGGAGGCTTGCGAAGAATGAAGGCCTTGCTTCTCTTTCTACTGTTGTTTATAATGGGGGTTTTGAAGTTGTTGGTTATATAGCAAAGGTTCTCTTTTGAAATTTGAAATGTCCAGGAATGTATTAAAGAAATTACGACTTTTATGATTAAGGTTACAAATATTTTATCTTAGGGAGAAATAAGTCTATCATCAATGAGCTTTGAGTAGCAATGACATTTGAACTTTTGCCTCTTTTTTCTGGATAATATTTGAAATTTGAAATGCGATGTTCAAAAGTGTATTAAAGCAAATACGACTTTTCTGAATAAAGTTTCAAATATTTTATCTTTTGAAGAAATAATTCTAACATTGATAAGCTTTGAGTAGCAATGACATTTGAACTTTTGCCTCCTTTTTTTCTGGATAATATTTTGAAATTTGAAATGCGGTGTTCAAAAGTGTATTAAAGCAAATACGAGTTTTCTGAATAAAGTTACAAATATTTTAACTTTTGAAGAAATAAGTCTAGCACTGATAAGCTTTGAGTAGCAATGACATTTGAACTTTTGCCTTATTTTTCGAATTTGAAATACGGTGTTCAAAAGTGTATTAAAGCAAATACGACGTTTCTGAATAAAGTTTCAAAGATTTTATCTTTTGAAGAAATAAGTCTAGCACATTTGAGCTTTTGCCTCTTCCACCTGGATAAATACTTTGTTTTGGCTTTCTGCAATCCCGATATCACCGTATTTGAAAGTACGATACAAACGTTAAATACAAAAGCAAATTTAGATGTTAGAACTGCAGTATTTCCTGATGTCTTAATTCTAAAATCAGAAGCTATAGAGTTCAAAATTATAGTTTAAAAATAGTTTTATTTTGTTTAAGGGTCTTAAAACAGTTCTATTGTCTGTCTAATATTCTGATAATTAACACCAATCTTATCATTAGATAAAAATGATGACGAAATAAAAAAAAACATTAATTGTACCTGTTGAAAATATGACGAATTCAACAGAATTATGTCGTGTTTTCTGCCCATTCTCATTCGTGTACTTTGTTCCTTTGTTTAAAATGTACTTTGCACATATTCATTGATTTCATGATTGGTAAATTGTTCGTACAAAAGCCCAGTTAGGTGTTCATGCTAGGCAATATCTTTCGGCTCCTGCTCATGTAAGATTAAAGTATTTCTTTATCATATTAGATCATTTTTTATTGGGATCCCACTGAAATGAGGTTTTTGGTTTTGGTTAAATGAAAAGGCCTTTATGGGGTCTCAATGAAATAAAGTCTTTCTTTTTTGTAGCCGTTGAAATAACAAAGATAAAGGACCTCTACATACTGCGGATATTTTGGATTCTGATCATGCAAGAGGAAATTTTGGTCCTTGATCATATAAAGGATTTTCTAGTGCAATGTTCATACAAAATAGTACTTTTGGAAAGAAGAATACTTTGGGTTATAACAAAGCAAGACGTTCTTAGAAGCAGTATAAACCAACTGCGTAAGAGAAAACAACAAATTAATAGATACAAAATATTTCTTTTCATACGTAAATAGCTTAGGGACTGAAACAAACAAATTACGTAAGAAAAACGACAAATAACTAGAAAGAAATTACAATTTTTTACATGATATATAAGTACCTAACAGTTCAATTAACTTCGTTATGAAAAAAATGGTCAATTACAAAGCATGAAAGTAAATTATTACGTCACTGATAAACCAATATACCTAATGCTGGAAACTCTTGATTGATAGATGATGTTGATAGCTGATTTTTGGTAAAAGTTTTTTTTTTTTTTTCGTCGATAAAGAAAGGAAAAGGTTACATAAAGACATACACACTAATTCACATGCATACGCACGTACATACATACATGTATCCTAAAATATAGCTATATAATAAAAAAGCGATTATGCAATAAAAAAAATATGAAAATTCCCCTCAATAGCTTTCAGTAAGAAAAAACATTTCAACTCAAAAGCTATTTGGATTTAGACATTGTCATCAATATCCCTATTCAGTGTTTACTAAGCCCAGAGAGAGAGAGAGAGAGAGAGAGAGAGAGAGAGAGAGAGAATCAGTGTTATCTTTTCATTATTAACCCCACGTTGCCCACTCACTTGCCGATTGAACAGATGCATCGACAATAGTATTCAATCATCGTGGGAAACAGCTCTGATGCAGGGATACCCCATACGACCTGGTACCCATCCTGGGCATAGCATTAGTGCTAGATCTGCTGCTGTTGCTCTCTAAAGACTCGGTGGGTGGTCCTCCAACAGCCAACCACGACATCTTCGAATTCGTTCTCCTTCGACAAATATTCAGTGGCCAACTTCCATTAGAGTAATTGAGAAAGAATTGCTTCTTTTTTCTCTCTCTTTCTTTTTGTAACGCCTCGTTAATGTTCTATCAGAAATGGTCCCCCTCTTCCCTCCTTTTACTACTTCCTTGTTACTTCTCTCTCTCTCTCTCTCTCTCTCTCTCTCTCTCTCTCAATGTTTTAATCTCTTATGTTTGTTGGATTATCAAGAACTCTCTCTCTCCCTCTCCCTCTCTCTCTCTCTCTCTCTCTCTCTCTCTCTCTCTCTCTCTCTCTCTCTCTCTCTCTCTCTCTGTTTTAACCTCATGTTGAATAATCAAGTCTCTCTCTCTCTCTCTCTCTCTCTCTCTCTCTCTCTCTCTCTCTCTCTCTCTCTCGTACAGGTTTCCATTCTTAATTACTGAAAATAATTACTCAAGGATGACCGGTCACGGTTTGATGGTTAACCTTAAGCGGAACATTGGTAATCTATTGTGTATTAAACTACGTTAGTTTACGTAATAGCAATATTAACTAAACGAGCATAAGGAAAAAATATTATTTTAACCGTTTTGTGGTAATTTTAAGCGAATAAAACTTATACCGATACACATGTTGATATATGAAAAAAGTATTTGCTCTTATAAAACTAGTATCTATAATATATATGAGGCTCCGTTGGTAAAACTTGATGAAATTAAAGCTTTACGTTTGAATGAGTTAATATGAAAAGTCAAAATTTAATTTAATTCTTCAGTACAAGTTACTAAATTAATTTATCATATTCTCTTAGATATATTGGAATGGGTATAGATAAACAATGCAGCTTTGGTTCATTTACTGATGAAATTATCCTTTATTAATTAATTCATCATAAATTTATAGTAAATAACTATTTTCCTGACAATTATTGTTATACTAGAGGGATAATTTTCACGATAGTAATATCATACTAACTCTATATTATTCTCAAGTCATTATGACATTGCAGATAATATAAAGCAACAACCAATAATATCTACAAAGAGCCTTCTAATTAATAATTTGCACCAATTGTGCCTAGATAAATGGTCTGCTTTGAAAGTTGATATCTGAAATAATATCATCAGTAAAGAATCTGTTTCATAACAACGTGCTAATCTAAACAACTCAGAAAATATCTGATATGAAGTCCATCTTCATAACAGTACATAAATTGCAGGTAAGAAAAAGACACTTTTTAATTACAAGAAAACTATTATGTGCCACTACCTAAGTTTTCATATCCCCTACAAAATAAAAATAAAATTTTTTAGAAAAAATAATTAACACCAAGAACGCTGTAATAAAATATATCGATAACATTTTTATCATAGCCATTATCTATATCATCAACGAGTGTATCTAAAACGTAAAACAATGTCAACATCTAAAATTTTGGGATATCTAAAGCGTGAACGATGTCATCATCTAAGAGTTTTCAAAGTGATACCTAATCATTATTGTTGTTATTATTACTAGGCTACGGCCCTATTTGGAAAAGCAGGATGCTATAGGCCCTAGGGTTTGTGGTAATCATCTACATATAATATATTGTATATTGTTCTGAGGCTTTACACGTAAGAAATAGCCATACGTAGATCAAATCTATAGTAAGATAGAAGTCATATACATATCCCAAGATTAAAAATAATTGCAGAGTTTTCCAGAAATGTAAGAAAGTACGAATCTTAAATTATTTTTTCTATTTAGATATGTACAATAATATGTGGATCTACAGTTATATTGCATGTCTCTAAAAACATACTATGAGAAGAAGAGAAATAGATTAATTTGATAAAGAAGTGATATGTTAGAGAATGAAGGAGTGAAGACAAGAAGCATTGATGAAAGCAATCTATTTTTTATATGTGCAATGCCGGTAGGAGATGGTTGAGCAACTTGCAATAGAATAGAGTAAGACGAGAAGATGAAAACGAATAGGGAAGAGAAGGAGGAAGAGGAGGAGGAGGAGAAGAAGGAAAAGGACGATGATGAGAGTCGTTCAGGACCACATGTGAGAAGGAGAAAGACGCTTCCTTTTTTATCTTTTTATCTTTTTTTTTGTCGTCCTTTGGGTCATTCCACAGTAGCGTCGTAAAACGGCCCAGAGGAGACAAGAATGATGTATTGTGACGCCTTGTAAGATTATCCTCAGGGTGTTCAAAGGCTTGTCACCCCCTCGCAACAAAAACGCCCCTTTCGGAGAAGAAAGAAACTGTTTCTTCCCTTCCTTCCTCTCCTGCTTCTTCATCTACTGCTCGTTATCTCTTTTTCTCTTCTGTTCTTAAGCACCAACGTGTCCTTTTTATTTCCCTTTGGAACGCGTTTATTTTTCCAAACATAACACGCGTAATCCCTCCGACAGCATTTGGTGTATATTAATAAATCCCGCTGAGTACTGGCAGTGGTTATTAAGTGAAACCGGATATTGAGGGCTGGGATCAGATTTATTGCTTGGTTTACATTGT
>NC_090738.1:31723025-31725525 GCF_036898095.1 Palaemon carinicauda
GCACAATTACAGTGTGGGCGGGAACATGCGTGGCCCGTTGTCAGTTCGGGCTGCTGCTAGCTCTTTAATTATGCCCTCCTGACGGAAGTGGTTTTCGGCGGAACGAAGGAGAATTGAGGGGGGGGGGAAGGGGAAAAAAGGTGGAAGTGCAAGGGAAATATGACGAGAAATATGTGGGAAACCCTAACTCTTCTATCTTTTTTTTTTCTTTTTTACAAACGAATTTTCATTTTGATTTAGAGTCAATTTTACAAGATTTTATCTGATGATGATTTCTTTTCAATTCAGCTATGGGAATTTAGTTACGATATCTTATATATATATATATATATATATATATTTATGTATATATATACATATATATATGCATATATTTACTTACATATATATATATATATATATATATAAGTAAATATATGTATAATGTATATATATAAATAAATAAATAAATATATATATATATATATATATATAAGTAAATATATGCATATGTATATATAAATATATATATATAAATATATATATATATATATATATATTTATTCATTTATTTATATATATATATTATACATATATTTACTTATATATATATATATATATATATATTACCCCTACACGACATGCCGTTTAATTTCCCAAACAATTTACCGAAATTCTTTCTTCATGAATTGTCTGTTCCTTCTGACACAAAGTAAGAATCAGAATTAAGTCACGTTTCTTTCTAGGTTTTACTACTGATGATGGTGATAATAGTTATCATAATGATTATTGTATTATTAACAGCAGGAAGGATAATAATGAAGGATAGATCGAAACTGTAAAAAACAGGGAAACGAAGTTTATGTATCAATATGAAAACGAAAGCTGGTGAACGTGAGCTTATGTGTTATATCTTTACTATCATCATCATCATCATCATCATCATCATCTCCTCCTACGCCTACTAACGCAAAGGGCATCGGATAGATTTCGCCAGTTGTCTCTATCTTGAGCTTTGAATTCAATACTTCTCCATTTACTATCTTCTACTTCATGCTTCATAGTCCTCAGCCATGTGGACCTGGGTCTTCCAATTCTTCTAGTGTTTCGTGAACCCCAGTTGGAAATTTGATGAACTAATCTCTCTTGGGGAGTGCGAAGAGCAAGCCCCAAAAAAACTCCATCTACCCCTCATTATGATCTCATCCACATATGGCACTCGAGTCATCTCTCTTATAGTTTCATTTCTAATCCTGTCCTGCCATCTAACTCCCAATATACTTCTGAAGGGATTTGTTCTCAAATGAACTAAAATCTATTGGAGAGTGTTTTATTGTCATACCATGACTCATGTCCAAAGAGAAACACCGATCCCACTAAACTGATATATAGTCTGATTTTTATAAGTAATTTCCGAATTTTACTTAACCTAGCCATTGTCCAATTTGCCTATTTCGATCTTTCACTAAACTCTAATTCTAAAAACCCTGTATTGAAGATAATAGTTCCTAAATACTTAAATGATTCTACCTCATTAATCCTTTCTCCTTCCAAGGATATTTCATCTATCATTGCATACTACGTTCTCATCCTCTCTACCTGTCTCCTACTTATCTTCAGCCCAACCTCGTGTGACATTTCATGCATTCTGGTAAGCAAGCATTGCAAATTTTATGGTGTTCTGCTAACAAGGACAGCATCATCAGCATAATCTAGGTCTGTTCTCTCTCTCTCTCTCTCTCTCTCTCTCTCTCTCTCTATATATATATATATATATATTTTTATATATATATATATATATATATTATGTACATATACATATATATACATACATACATACATATATATATATATATATATATTTGTATATGTATATATATATATATATATATATATGAGTGTGTGTGTGTGTATGTAGACATGTTGCTCTTCATTATATAGGAGAGATTATTTTCACCGTTGTTGATTTTATTCCTATTATCATATTCATTAATAATCATATCAATTCTCATATTTACCAACTAATTAGCATAATTAAAATTGTCTTTTGCCCGTTACGCGTGATTCTGCAGTTCACTCAAAAAAAAAAAATCTATTATGGATATTTTTTGCCTCTTATTAAGCGGACGTTAATCTTAAAATTTCTTATTTGCCTTACTTAACATTATAATGACCATCAAAATGAATATCATATATGGGCTCATATCCTTATCTTCAACGTAAATTGTACTAATAATTAGTAACTGCATTTGGTGATAAGTATATACAGACATGGATTAGAGACATATCTATATTGATAGTACAGAAATGTAAACACATACGCATATGAAAACTGCTCCATTATATACTTTGATATATACGCATGTACGCAGAAAGGTATGTAATATATAGATATATATGTTTGTGGTATGTTTTTTTTTTTGCGTGTAAGCTACGCTTATTCTATCTCTTAAATGTGAAAGAAAGACTACAAAATTAAATATGATGATTATATTAGGAAAGTTATAAAGTGGTTTACCTT
>NC_090738.1:31727336-31734836 GCF_036898095.1 Palaemon carinicauda
CTCACGCGTCTTTTTCCCATTTATTTTCCAGGATGATTGGTAATAACGAATAATCAACTCTGTAAATGGCTTTTGTTAAAATAAAGATTATTATTACTATTATCATATTATTATTATTATTATTATTATTATCATCATTATCATTATTATTATTATAATTTTTCTTAAAAATGGGGGTGGTTGGTTACAGGGGGTGTTATTAGGGGGTTATGGAGGGGGGGGGGGGTAAGGACGGTCTGGTTTTTGTTCTTTTGTGAACGTGACAACCTGAACTATTGCCGGGACATTCATGTTGTCTGGACCTCGGTGTCTTTTCACTTCAACCTCCTTTTGGAAGTGTTGTGGCGAGGCTCGGTCGCATCCTTCGGTCCGTCCCGTTGTGAAGGCAATTCACCCCGCCCCACAGCCATAAGACCGACTATTAACATCGATATAGTCTGACAGGGCCACAATGCGCACTGAAAAACGGCAGAAATATGTGACAGCGATTGTAACAGATGTCCTTAGGCGCTATTATTCATTCTACACCTCCTCGGTCACCGAAAGAGAAAAGGGATCGAATCCAGTGCACAAGAGATTATAGGCTCTTGAGGTTAGGACTGGTGGGGGAGGGGGCGCTAACTTGTAGTTTAGTCACCCACCCGCATTACGTTTATCATTAACAGATCGATCAATCTAGCGACCAACGACGAACTATCATCTTAATAACTCATAAATCTTACCCCTCAAACAGATCTAGCTTCGCCGAATGATGTGAAACATCGACAGATATGCCAACCAAATAATAAGGAAACTGCCAACCTTTAGTTGTGCAGCGCTCCCTATTTTCCGCCATGTCAACTTCCAATCCCTTATAGAAGCCCGCGAAACGACAGGTAATCCGACCCAGACAAAACCCCGAAGTTGAACCGCACCCCACACCGGTAACTTGTTAGGGGAAACCGAGAGAGAGAGAGAGAGAGAGAGAGAGAGAGAGAGAGAGAGAGAGAGAGTAAATTATAGGAGGGAGAACTGGAAAAAGGGAGGGAGCGAGAAGGAAAAACGCGGAGAAAGAGAGTAACTTATGGGAAAAGCGTGGAAAGGCCGGGAGAAGGGGGAAAACGTTCTTAGCTTCTTTGCAGAGAGAGAGAGAGAGAGAGAGAGAGAGAGAGAGAGAGAGAAGTAATAAAGAAAGAAAGGACGTAACTTCAAAAATGAAATTTAAGAGATGGAGACAGAAACTAGTTAGAGGAGCCAACGAGAGAGAGAGAGAGAGAGAGAGAGAGAGAGAGAGAGAGAGAGAGAGAGACGACGCAATTTTAATGATGAAATTTAAGAGAGATGGAGAAAGAAACTAGTTAGAGAAACCAGGACAGAGAGAGAGAGAGAGAGAGAGAGAGAGAGAGAGAGAGAGAGAGAGAGAGAGAGAGAGAGACGTGACATCAATAAAGAAATTTAAGAGGAGAAAAACTAGTTAGAGGAACCAGCAGGAGAGAGAGAGAGAGAGAGAGAGAGAGAGAGAGAGAGAGAGAGAGAGAGAGAGAGAGAGAGAGAGAATAACATTTCCCCAAAATAACGCAACGTTTAGGGAAAATTGTTCATCCCGATGGAACATTTGTTCAGCGGCCAAGAAGGACGGCCATCCAGCATGAAAACCAATGAGGCGTAGAAAATGTCTTGGAAAAGGAAAAAAAAAAGAAAAAAATGTCCCCCAATATTTTATACGTCAGGGTAAATGCATTGGAAACACGATTTACAACACCTATTATCACTTACTTGACATTTCAGTCTGTCCCATTCTTGGAGAGAGAGAGAGAGAGAGAGAGAGAGAGAGAGAGAGAGAGAGAGAGAGAGAGAGAGAGAGAGAGCCCAGGTTTATATGTATTATATAAAATCCTTATTTCCAGTTACGTTCAATTTCAATTTTGTTTTCCAAGCTTCAGTTGGATTTCCAATTCAATTTTGTTTACCAAATTTCAGATCATTTCCGAAATCTTAGTTTGTTTTCCAAGTTTTAGTTTGATTTCCAATTCGAGTTTATTTCCCAGATTTCAGTTCCTTTCCGAAATCTTAGTTTGTTTTCCAAGTTACATTTTGTTTTGAAAATTTTAGTTTGCTTTCCAAGTTTCAGTTTGATTTCAGATTTAAGTTTGTTTTCAAAATTTCAGTTTGATTCCCGAATTTTAGTTTGTTTTCCAAGTTTCAGTTTGTTTTCCAATTTTAGTTTGGTTTGCAAGTTTCATTTTTCGTTTTCAGAGACGGTTTTTGGACAAGTCCTTTCCAGCCTTTGACTTTTATAATTTGCTAAGCTTCAATTATACAGATAAATTTCTAATCATGCGTTTAAGAACTTGTAGCTCTTTGCAATTCAGTTTCTTTATTTTTTCCAATATTGTTTTTTAATCTTTGTCTTTGACCCATTTTCTTTCGCTAGCTCAAGGGTCTGTTTCGTTTTCTTTACGAAACTTTCTTTTTTACATGTCTGATAGTCGTACTTTTCTTTTCCATCTATTTAATTCTTCATTATTATTTGATAGTCATTTTGTACCCGTTTAAATCAAGATAGTTCACTGCCACTTTTCTTGCATTATTCTACTTTACGAAATGCATTTTCATTTCAAGGCCAAAGAGCGACCCTTTTGCACACTGCCAGTAACTTTGTTTCTTTCCAAAGGTCAAATTCCAGTTCTTTGGTTTTCCTTAAACTGCTCATTAGCCAATAATAACGTTTCATTCCTAATTCGAAATCAAATTAAACTACTCGTACATAGATTCTTCCCCCTTCAAGCTGAGATTAAATACATCACCATTATTATTATTATTATTATTATTATTATTATTATTATTATTATTATTATTATTATTATTATTCTCTAAATTCTTTTTTTTCTTTTTGGAAATCTAAATCCTTATATACAATCAACCAGTCACAACTTCCCACCTCAGTTAGTTTCTCATCGCCAGTCAGCAAACAGTTGAAGGTTTTTTTTTTTTTTTTTTTTTTTTTGGGGGGGGGGGGGGGCAAGCATTAAACAAACGGAAAATCCCTCATGTTAGCCAAGAGTGAAAAAGTGATAAACTATATATTAATTTTATTATTATTCTCAAAATTCTTTTTTTGGAAATCTGAATCCTTATATACCACCACCAGTTCACACTTCAGCTGGTTCCCCATCGCCAGCCAGGAAACAGTTACAATTTCTTTTGGCGAGCACCAAAACAGACAAACGGAAAATCCCTCATGTTAGCCAAGGGTGAAAAAAAAAGTGATAAACTAATTTACCTACACCAGAAGGAACAGTGGGGGGAAAGGGAACGTAAAAATAGCGAACGCAGGCTTCAGTGGGTCCCCCAATTTGGGTGGTGTTGATTGGGCTATTGTGTGAGCATAAAGGGGAGGGGACGGACCGCTGGATGCGACATCCATGTACAAGAGTGGACAAAGAAATAGAAAATGAGGTATGAAACGAGAGAGAGAGAGAGAGAGAGAGAGAGAGAGAGAGAGAGAGAGAGAGAGAGAGAGAGAGTAGCAAACCATACGAGAGAATGAAATTGCTAGAGAGAGAGAGTGTGTGTGTGTGTAGCAAACCATACGAGAGAATGAAATTGGCTGGAGAGACAGAAAGAGAGAGAGAGAGAGAAAAAAAAAACATACGAGGGAATTTCATCAAGCTTAAGCGGGACACGAACTCCAGTCCGACAGCTTGCCAGATTCGTCCATTGAAAATACTTCTTATAATTCTGTTCTTAAATGGATAAAGTAAGCCAAGATGGCAATGGGAAATTTACTCGACTAAAACAGATTGTTTACATAAGTTTTATCAAACGTCTACCCAACAAATACGAAAAAGCAATAAAAAAAAAAAATAAATATTGACTTAAATCAATGAAAAATTGTTAATTTATCTAATATGAGCTTAAGAACATTACTAAAAGCAAATCTAGGATGTATAGTAAAAAAAGGGATTTAAAAAATTCTGCAAAAGTAAAAAGTGTCTGTTTAACAGTAGCTTAAACATGGCAGATCGCAGAACGCATTTCCAAACATTTGACAAATAAGGTTTTTATGAATGAATATAAATACAATTTTTAGTTTTTTTATCATTCTAATTATTACTACTATACACTAAAACTACTACTGTCACTGCTATTTCAAAGTTTTACAACTACTATGATTACTAATATTTCAAAGTTCAATAATAATAATAATAATAATCATCTCTTAAGCCTGTTAACGCAAAGGGCCTCAGTTAGACTTTGCCTTAGTTAGATAAGCACTGCGCATCACAAGGAATTGGCTATCCTTTGATGAATTTAGCCCATGAATCTTCTATGGATTTAGTCAGTTACCAGTAATAATAATAATAATAATAATAATAATAATAATAATAATAATAATAATAATAATAATAATAATTAAAGGTATTAAATAATAACCATAATAGTAGCCATCAAAAATACATTAATAATAATATCAATATATTTCATTTCGACTCTTGACCGCCTCCAAATACCCCAACAAGCTTTACCATTCCCTCACTAACTGACACCCCAGTCAACTCATCTTTCATTTTGACTGTGATAAAATCGATATTAAAAGCCCGCTGGCCGACCACGGAACAAACAAACAAACAAACAAGCAAATAAGGGCCAAAATTGCGCTTAATTTTCAGTCGCTGCAAAATTTTCTGCGTTTGCATCTCATTATTTCGGGACTGACAGTCCATTATTTACTGTCGTGGTAATATACCATCAGTAATTAATCACAGGTTGACAGCCAATGCATACTAATCATGGCCGACAGTGCATGAGCGAATAAATCATGCATCGATGCCTCATTAATTTGTTGATTGACAATTGCGACACCTCATGGTTTGGATGATTCATCATACAATTAACGCAAAAAACTTATAATCGTGTAGCGAAAAAACAAAATGAATCAAAATGTATTATCATTTATGTGGTTGGTTACGAGGGACGTATACAAATCTGTGCTTGTTTCTTTGGGGGTACGGAGAGGCGCAGCTTGTAAACTGGGGAAATATATATATATATATATATATATATATATATATATATATATATATATATATATATATATATATATATATATATATATATATATATACATATATATATATATACATATATATATATATATATATATATATATATATATACATATATATATATATATATATATATATATATATATATTAAAAAACGACTGGAGGATATAACAGACGCCTTTTGCGCCAATAGGCGTAGGAGGTGATGATGATGATGACGATATGTGTGTGTATATATATATATATATATATATATATATATATATATATATATATATATATACTGTATATACTGAATATATACGTTCTATACATACTGTATATATAAATATGCATACAATACATGCATTGCATATGTGTGTGTGTGTGTGTATGAGCGAGGATGTGTATATTGTAGCCACATAATATTAATTGATATTTTTTAGTAATTGATACGTTAAATCATTCAATACATAAAGATTAGGATGATATATGGGTCAAAATATGCACAAATGAATTATAACACAATATTCGCAAACGCGCGCGTGCGCGCGCACACACACACACACACATATATATATATATATATATATATATATATATATATATATATATATATGCATGCCACTTAGTTTTAAACATAGCTACGTCCTTTTACTCTTGTGAAAAATTGAGGCCTAAAATTTACCTTAACTATGCACTTCATATACTACTGTATAAATGGTGATTGCTTTAAATTTAAATTAATATTTTCCTTCATTACGATTTAGTATCAATGAACAACGTTGTCTTACGCTATACAGCTTAGGAATCAGACATTATTTGCTAGTAAAATATTAGCAGGTTTAAAAGGTTTAAACTCATGAATGGCAGAGGCAAGGGACAGTGACAATACCCTATCATGCAGCACAATGCCCTAGAGACTGACCAAGAGGGCCAGACAATGGCTGCTGATGACTCAGCAGATAGACTCATAGGCTTTCCCGAACCCCCCTTCCTTAACTCACAAGAATGATGAGGTTGCAACGACCAAAGAAACTAACGAGTTTGAAAGAGCCTCGAACCCCAGTCTGGCATTCACTAGTCCGGGACGTTACCGCATCGGTCACCATAACATTCAGCATTCTTATATAACGTAAAGTATCGTATCTGTATTATATAAGTACAGGAGCACATCCTTTTATTTCATCTTCCCCATTTCGAAAATCATATCGAGCAAATATGTTCCTAAAACCGTTAACCACGTACCACTGACAAGCAGGATATCACATTACTCCACATGCACGTTCTTACACATGCTTCACTACACCTCCCAATTTTCCAGCCAATTACCAACACTCCACTTGTGAGAAAACGTTCGCATTATTCTCTCTTACATAATTTTTTTCTGGAAATAGAAGAGAAAAAGATAAAAAAAAAGAAAAATAAAAAACCCTGAACGAAATTGAATAATCACCAGTGATATTTCAGCCAAAAGTCTCGATGTGTGGCGATAGTGGCCATAAGATGAAGCTCTTCCACACGGCATCGGGCGATTCATTTGACCCAACAATGTTATCAAGAAGAGAAATTTGAGGTCCGATCCATTCGCTTCAGGTGGGGAAAAAAAGGGCGTTCAGATTGGCAAGTGGGTATTGTATTTGGGTTTGCTTTTACACACACACACACACACATATATATATATATATATATATATATATATATATATATATATATATATATATATATATAAATAAATTATTTATGTACAAACTCATATGTATGTGGATAAGTATAAAACTGCATATATATATATATATATATATATATATATATATGATATGTTTGCATATTTAGACTAGTTTTTCTTATATATTCATATAAGCCATATATTATACACCTCCTACTTTCTGAACTCTCTCTACCTCGGGATCAGAGACCCAAGGGGGAATAAATCTGGTCGGCCAGGGAATCGAACTCGCGCCCAAGAATCTGAGGTTCCATTGACTCAGCAAATCAGGCTGAGTTGCATAGTCAACAGAACCTCCGTTTCTTAGGCCTAGGTTCGATTCCATGGCCGACCAGAACCTATTATCTTTGAGTTGATTCTCCCTTGGGTCTCTGATCCCGAACTAGAGAATCCAGATATTAGGAGGTGTATGAAATAGCTTATGTGAATATATATATATATATATATATATATATATATATATATATATATATATATATATATATATATATATATATCCCAGTATTTAATGAGATGGCCCTACCCGTATTAACTTATGCATCAGAAATCTGAAGCCTTACTAAATCCTTAGAACATAAGCTAATTACAACTCAAAGAGCTTTGGAAAGAATGATGATGGGAATAACATTAAGGGACAGACAAACATCTACATGGATATGAGAACAAACTTAAGTGGAGGATATTCTAACAACTTGTAAGAAAAAGGAATGGACATGGGTAGGACATATAATAAGAATGACAGAC
>NC_090738.1:31739836-31742336 GCF_036898095.1 Palaemon carinicauda
TGGACTTTTTTTTATATTTTAGTTTACCACAGAAAACAGGAGCCCTTGAAAATTCATAACAAGTTGAAAAACTCTACGGGATATACTTCTACACTTTACAACAATATTCCATGATAAAACTCTACGGTATATACTTCTACATTTTAAAACAATATTCCATGATAATGATACTGCTGTGCTGTGTGGAAATTAGAGATAGGGCAATAACGATAATGGTGATAATAATGACAAAAATTAACATTAACAATTAAAGCAATAGTATTCAAATGTTTAAATAATTAACGTTCCTTACGGATTTTAGGAAGAGTTAAGGTTATATGATCTGTTTTTCATAAGACATCTAATCATTATTTTTTTTTCATACTTTGAAATTATGTAATTTCATTAAAGGATTCGCAAGAACATTATAAATTACCTTGTGCTATAATGATCTCTGTTAATGGTATTGGTAAAAAAAAATTTTTTTCTTTTACTCAGAATAAGATCTTTAATTATTGTAGTACAATATTTTTTCAACTATTTTGTATATTTGTGCTTTCCTAATTTTTGTAAGCTGTAGGCATTATATATATATATATATATATATATATATATATATATATATATATATATATATATATATATATATATATATTTAGTTGATTGATGAGATGGATGAAAGAGGAATGGCGACAGTTAGCTAGTTTATCATAGTATGGTATACTTTAGTCAATTCGTAGTGGTTCTTTTAATCTATCATTTCTCAACCTAAGGATAATTCAATTCAATTGATTCATGTCCTTATAATGACGCTTGTTTATATATTATCCGCGTATGCATTAATTTTCCATTTTTCTAAAGCTTAACAATTATCACTAAAATCCTTCGAAGCATTAAAAAAAATGAGATAACTCCTCAAGTTACTCAGGCACCAAAGACGCTAGAAAACTATTATCTTAAATTTCCAATCAACATTCCTGTTTGGTTGACTCAAAACATCACCCTCCCCTTCACATCGCAGTCAAGTTATTAACAGGACTGGTGATACGCTTTCCTTGCTAGGGAACCTGCGCGCATTATTTATGGAGTGTTCCCGTCAAAACAGCCGCTCTTAAGATAAACTTCGGCCCAGGACTACAGGGGAACCCTTTAGAAACACACCTCCCACCCCAAATCCCCCCTCCCCCACGCCCCAGCACTCAAGATGCTGCAGGCGTCTTGCAATGAACTCCACAATCTCGCCGGAGGAGGAGCTCATAGCGCAAGGTGCCGGCAGGCCATTAGGACACATGCGGAAAGGCGCCATAGAGATGTTATTAGTTCTGGAGGGGGAGGGGGGGGGGGTGATGCCAGGCGTTATAGCTCAGGTCAATGGTGGATGTGTTTGTGCTGGTAAGTATTAAAAGGGGCTGACTGTTTGCTAATTGGGGATTAAAGGATTAATGGCACGTTTTCATCCGGGATACAGGGCGTTCGTCCGTCTCCCGGGATGCCTGGACTATCTCTGGATGGGTCCCATGTTACCTCCTTCGATTAAGCCGAGTATTACAACTTGTATATCAAGGGGAGGATAAATGTACATGTTCATTATGCTGGAGCTTGTTTATTTTGCTCATTACTTCACGCACACGAACATACTGTACTGGGACTTACATTCACTAAACCATATATCCTGTGACCCATACAAGCATACACACAATCATATTTTTTAAACACGTATATATATACATTTACTGTATATACTTTTATCTATATGTATAAATTTATATATCCACATATATATATATATATATATATATATATATATATATATATATATATATATACAGTATATATATACAGTATATATATACACATAATAAAATATAAAAGAAAAAAAACGATAGACAAAACTTTTGATTTTCATATTAGATTATAATAACTGCTGATGAAAAAAATTGAATGCTTGATAGAAATGAACGGAAAACATTATTCCAAAATTAAAGTTAAGGTCGAATAGTTACACAGCTTTTTTCATATATTTGGTATTTGGGAAATTTACTTCTCAAGTAAAAATATTCTTAGAATGATGTGTTGATAGGTTTTTCATAGATGATGATAATAATAATAATAATAATAATAATAATAAAAATTATAATAATAATAACAATAATAATAATTACAGGTAAATCGGAAAACAAATGATAAAGTATTCACTGCGGTGGAAACTATTCAAATTAAAGTTAAAGTGATGCTGGAAAACCGAATTCAGATTTTTCAATACAAGAGTTAACTAAATGAACCAGATAGCTACAATATACATGATCAATTAAAAACATAAAAAAAAAAAGGAGATAGTTAGACGGTCTTGCAGTTGATAAAATACCCAAATCCTCAACTATTGTTTGGTCGTCACAGACTCAGCCGTCAATCATTCACATCTGGAATCTACAATTGTCACCAGTCAATCATTCCATTCTGACATGTAGGATTCTGTCGATTAATATAGGGAATGTAATAATTTCCGCTTTTAGTTATTCAC
>NC_090738.1:31747336-31749836 GCF_036898095.1 Palaemon carinicauda
GGAGCCCTTGGGCTTATAGCATCATGCTTTTCCAGCTAGGGTAGTAGCTTAGCAAGTAATAATAATAATAATAATAATAATAATAATAATAATAATAATAATAATAGGCCTCATATACTCTTTCAATATTGAATTTAATCTACGTTGGAAATAAGGGCATCCATCCTGACAGCTTTCAGCAATGTTGATTTATGTGCTAACACGATTGTTGACTTATTCATTTTGTTATCAAGCAAAAAAGTTGATTTTGACTCTGCTGGATATATTACTATTGAAATCAGGCATTTGCGGCCGGCACTGAAATTGGCCATCGGCCCATCTTCAAAATTGAAGATAAATATTGAATCTCTAACATGCCTTTTGCCACTGCTAATCAGTTACGGACTTTTATACTTTCAATATTGAGAGAAATACCTCTCAATATTGACTTTGGTTTCGTATATGCACAATTTGATAAGTCAATCTTATTGATTATTAATTACCTCTTTAATTCATCCAACAGATGTAATTTTCACATTTCGATTTGAAAAATTCAAAATAATCTTCATAAATGGATACGAAAACTAAAATCGAGGTAAACGAGAAGCCATTCTTATCCAACACTAGTTACCTCCACCAACGAAGTTGGAAGGTTATGTTTTCCCACCTGTTTGTATGTTTGTTTGTTTGTGTGTGTTTGTTTGTGAATAGATTCCACTATTTTAATCGTAGTGTAATGAAACTTGCACAGATTAACTATTATGCAAAAACTGGAAAGGGTAAAATTTTGGAAAGTCAAGGTCAAAGGTCAAGGTCACGGTCAATCAAAATGTCCAATTCTCGTAATCAGCCATAAGTTGTCACAGAGACTTCAAAACTTGGTTCATATTGGAGTGTATGAAAAGCCACTCCAATTAATACATTGTAAGGTCAAAAGCCACCAGGGTCAAGGTCAATCAAAATGTCCAATTCACGTAATCAGCCATAAGTGTGGACATCGTTGTCACAGAGACTTCAAAACTTGGTTCATATTTAAGTTTATGAAAATCCAAGCCAATTAATACATGTTAAGGTCAAAGGTCAAGGTCAAGCAAAAAGTTGAGAAATTAGATGCCACGGTGCAGGTCTGCGCTCTACTAATTGCCCCTCTAATTTGTCTTCTCTTTTCTGTATCGTAGGTCGACAACTGTTTTCTTAAGCTTAGGGAGAAAGGATCCAATATTCTTGAGTCTTGGAAACTCTCATTAGTTTTAGAAAAAGAAAAAAAAATAAGGGAAACAGTCTCTTGAACCTTACAAATATTTTCCTCTCATTCTCCTCACGCGTTAAGGCGCATTGTGTCATTAATAATCTATTTGATGAATGTATATTTTTTTCGTTGTGAATTAATTATGATAATGGCGAGAAAGGTTCATTACTTATTGAACATATCAGTAGAAAGTATAATAGTGTTGTGTTTTGATAATATAGAAAACAATACCTAAAAGGGGTTTATATTATTCTACTTTAGACACAAAGTACGAATCTTGGCTAATAATAATAATAATAATAATAATAATAATAATAATAATAATAATAATAATAAATAAATAAAATAATGAATAATAATAATAATAATAATAACAAGAATAATAACAACAACAATAATAATAATAATAATAATAATAATGATATGGACTGCGAATTTACACTAGTTAAGAAAATCATTCATATATATAATTAATAACAGTTTACCTTAATAACTTTACAAACCCTCTCCACAAACACACACACACGCACACACATACACACACACACACACACATATATATATATATATATATATATATCAAAATCATACAGCTTTCAAGCATCTAAATAGAATTATTCATTATTGCACACAAACACACAAATATATACATGTGTGTGTATAATCCTTCTTATACAGTCCCTCTTGTTCTTTTCCCCTGTAACGAAAACATCTTTATAATTCATAGGCCATAGAACTGAACAGGTAATAGCCTCCCCCACCAAATGAAATATCACTAAAGACGATATCTTAGGCCTATTTTGGCCTATTACGTCGCTATAAATTCAGAACGTAAATAACCTCTCGGGATCATTACATTTTGGGTCCGTAAACTGCCGACAATGACCCAGAAATCAATACTATAATTTTTCGTCAGAGGGAAAGGGGAGGGGGTTGCGGGTAAGAGGTGCCACCCCCTCCTCCCTTGGCAGTGTAGGGAAAGAGTAAGGAACCAGGGGAAAGGGGCCCCTGGACGCGTGGGAAGGAGGGGGAGGGGGGTAATTGAAGCCGTAATAATGCTGAAAAAAGAGGGCCTACTTAAGGTATACGACCCATAAAGTAAAATCTGAAGGGCCCCATTCAACGTCGACCACTTATAAAAGTTCAAGCAGTAGACCGAATAAAGTTATAAGTAACAGTTATTCGCCTCAAGTTTTAATAGTCAAGACAAAAATATAGAAGTGGCCGGGCGCACGTAACTTATCCCTCGAGATCATTTCGACCTCCACTAAA
>NC_090738.1:31761467-31791467 GCF_036898095.1 Palaemon carinicauda
GCAAACGCTTTCCACGTCGTTAATCAAAGAATCTGACTTGGATCATCAATTACCTGTCATTTGAACATTCGCTTTGTCTCGGTTTTAAAACTCGCAATCGGCTAATCGGAATCACAGAGCTGATAAAGAGGCATAGAGGGCGCTCGTAAATGGCCTACGAAGCCATTAGCGTTTTCAGGCCATCAATGCACAAAGGTTTTATATTATTATTATTATTACTATTATTAACATTATTACTTGCTAAGCTAAAACCTTAATTGAAAAAGCAGGATGCTATAAGTCCGGAGGCCCCAACAGGGAAAATAGTCCAGTGAGGAAAGGCAACAAGGAAAAAGAAAATATTTTAAGAATAGTAACAACATTAAAATAAATATTTCCTATATAAACAATAAAGAGAGCTGCTTACCATAGCTAAAGAGTCTCTTCTACCCTTACCAAGAGAAAAGTAGCCCCCGGAACTATACAGTGCAGTAGTTAAACCAATTGAGAAAAGAACTGTATGATAATCTCAGTGTTGTTGGGTGTACGAGGACAGAAGAGAATCTGTAAAGAATAGGCCAGACTATTCGGTGTATATGTAGGCAAAGGTAAAGTGAGATGATATAGTTCAGTTATGGAAATTACATCTAAATTGCCAATGGAGTATCTCACTTCAGGATGCAAAGATGATGTAAGACATCATCGCTTTAATTTCACAAAAGCATGATTGATTCACTTAATTCTCCACTGAAGGGGTTAACTACTGCACTACAATTGTTCAGTGGGCACTTTCCACTTGGCAAGGTTAGAAGAGACTCTTTACCTAAGGTAAGCAGCTCTTCTAGGAGAACAACACTCCAAAATATAACTATATGATTGTTCATTAGTGTTTGGTAGTGCCATATCCTATGTACCCTGGTCTCCACTGTCTTGGGTTTGAGTTCTCATGCACACTATTATATCTGTTTTCTTATTTCCTTTCATCACTGAGCTATTTTCTTCGTTTGAGCCATTAGATTTATAGCATCCTGCTTTTCCAACTAGGGTTGTAGCTTAGCTAGCAATAATAATAATGATAATAATAATAATAATAATAATAATAATAATAATAATATTAATAATAATAATAATGTCATAACAATTAAATTGGGACGGTGTCAGAAACGATGCTATTAAATCTCATGATATTAAAAAGCTGACCTTTACATGAAGTCATTTACGCTTCAAAATTCTATCTATCAGGTACTTTCTGTTACAATCACATTTTCCTTTTTAAGTAATAAAGTATAACACCATAAAGCAAACTAAATATAGAAAAAGGATTACGGCTATTGCAGAGTGCAGAGTAGGTCATTCAGTGTAAAATAGATAACACAGAATACGGAGATTTTAAATAATTAACGATAATGATTCCTTGGACCATCTAATGGTTTCAAGAAAGATGTGATATTGACCAAATCTCCGGGGTAGCAGTTTAGAAGATATAGGCTTATGATGAGTTTTATGAAGGTATTCTTGTGTTCTTTTGGTGGATCAATTAAAATTCCAAAACAACAATGACGTCACACCTGGATATACTGCAGAATATGCATACACCCACACACACACACACACATATATATATATGTATATATATATATATATATAAGTGGAGATGGGGTGGATGCTTGGATGGAAGTGATCCACAACCCACCAAACAGGAGCTAGATGCTGTATCATTCATCCACATGCATGCACACATTAATATTGACATACATACGAAAACACCCACATATTTATGTATAGCTCTCTCTCTCTCTCTCTCTCTCTCTCTCTCTTACACACACACACAATATATATATATATATATATATATAACCAAAAGGAGATTTTCCGTTCAGTATTCGGGAATACCAGTGGAAGAACTAATATGAAGGAAACATTATGATCTAAAGTAATTAACTTAAGACGTCATTAAAGCTGGCAATGAACCACACGTGCTAATATATATATATATATATATATATATAATAAATATATATATATATATGTATATATATATATATACATACATATATATACAGGTATATATATAAAGAGATTTATGAAGATAAATAATTCGCTATTCAACAACGAAATCCAGAAGCTAAAAACCATTTGCAAAGGAGCCATTGCAAAAAAAAAATTAAAAATTAAAGTTTTAATCATCATGAAACCAAAAGAGAAATCAGTCATGAGTAGTATTTATAGATAAGGTAAATGTAAGAGTAGGATAATATTCCACAGAACTCATTTGAAATATTAATAATTTTACATGATCTCACGAATTAAACAAAAAGACGTTAATTAATGAACGAATACACTTTGTTTACAAAATCCATTCCGGTATCTAATAGCATATAAAAGGGAACATCGGCCTTTTATTAAGCAGCATTTACGACCGAGCTGTTTAATTTAAAAGAGGAGCATTAACATAAATATTAGACTTTCCAATGGTAGTGAGAAACCGTGGCAGAAGTTGCGATTAAAAGCAAATATATCGCGGCTATATAAACCCGGGTGGACTACTTTTAGGGGGGAAATAATTACGTCGTAAAGTGGTTTAATACTGCGGCCAATAAAAGACCTCGAATCGAAGAGCGCCACATTGATATTCATGGATTCTCTCTTTTTTTTCCAGTTTAGAGCTGTTTCCAGGCAAGACAGCCAGCCAGCCACTCTCGGTCAGTGGCGGTAATGAGTGCTACACTAGTCTTGAGGGAACTTATGCTATTTGTCTGTCACACAGCTGCACACACACACACACACACAAATATATATATATATATATATATATATATAAAGCAAATCAGACAATGGCGAGGCTAAGTAAAATTCCGAAATCAAATCCCCTGAAATTACATAAAACAAAATTAGTGAGATCGGTGTTACTCTACGGACACGAGTCATGGTATGACAATGAAACAATCTCCAATAGATTTAGTAGATTTGAAAACAAAACCCTCAGAAGGATATTAGGTGTTAAGTGGCAAGTCAGGATTAGAAATGAAACTATAAGAGAAATTACTAGAGTACCATAGGCGGATGAGATCATGTTGAGGGGTAGATGGAGATGGTTTGGGCATGCTCTTCGCACTCCCCAAGAGAGATTAGTTCACCAAACGTTCAGCTGGGCTCTACAAGGCACTAGAAGACTTGGAAAACCCAGGCCTACATGGTTGAGGACTATGAAGCGTGAAGTAGATGATGAACGGAGAAGTATTGAATCAAAAGCTCAAGATAGAGACGACTTCCGAAATCTAACTGAGGCCCTTTGCGTCAATAGGCTTATGGGGAGATGATGATGATGATGAATATATATATATATATATATATATATGTCTATTTGCTCCTCGTAAAGATCTCCATTTATTTTATTAGCTGAATTAGCGCTTCCTGATAGAAATTTTCAATGCTGCAAAAATCTTATAGGATCTCACCATCTTTCAATCTGTCTATAATTCAATCATTTATTTTTTCAAAGGTAGTATATTAATCTCTCTCATTACGTATACGTGTCTTCATGAATCGAAATTACGAGGATCAAATAAAATCTCAAACAAATTACAATATTTTGCTATATCTATGTTTATATCTAAAACGTTAAAGACCAATTATATACTCTACGAAAACCTTATTAAGTTCAGTATTATATCTTTTGAAAAATGGAAATTTATAATACCCCAAATTTTCGATTGTAAAAAAATCAGTAGAGACGTTTTAAAAATAAACTAACATGAGGTAAAACTAATAACTCTTGTATTCACATAGGCTATTTTACAAAGTTTTCTTGGTAAAGAATTTGATAACTACATTAAAGCAAAATTAAACAATTGATAGACAGATGTCTGAGAATTTTTTTCCCAAAAAACTGGTTTCAAATTAAGTTTAGTTGATTTCACTGTTCAAACTTTCTGATTCTAATCTTTAGGCCAAGAATGATTAAAATTGAATTGTTTCCATGACGACAAAATATCATATCTTAATCTATATCCACTTTTAGTTAATTATCCGGACATTGTAATCCCATATATCCCATAATATATCATCAATGTCCACCTATACATGAAGAGGATCAGATATATATTCTAACCAATATATTGTTGTTACTGTTTTTAAAATATTCTATTTTGCCTTGCTTCCTTTCCTCACTGGGCTATTTTCCCTGTTGGGGCCACTGGGCTTATAGCATCTTGCTTTTCCAACTAGGTTTGTAGCTTAGCTAGTAATAATAATAATAATAATAATAATAATAATAATAATAATATTACAGTTCAAACTTTCTGATTTTATTCTGTAGGTCAAGAATGATTGAAATTGAATTGCTTCCATGACGACAAAATACCATATCTTAATCCAATTCCACTTTTAGTTAATTATCCCGACATTGTAACCCACAATTATCATCAATGTCCACCTAAACATGAAGAGGATCAGAAATATATTCTAACCCATATATTGTTGTTACTGTTCTTAAAATATTTTATTTTGCCTTGTTTCCTTTCCTCACTGGGCTATTTTCCCTGTTGGAGCCACTGGGCTTATAGCATCTCGCTTTTCCAACTAGGTTTGTAGCTCAGCAAGTAATAATAATAATAATAATAATAATAATAATAATAATAATAACATGGACATTTTTGCATTTCAAAGATATCATATCAACTAATAGATAAACAGACACAGAGAGACACTTGAAAACTTCAACCTGCTCGAGGTAATAAACTGGATTCAAGATTAGAAGGAGCCAAAGCCTCGGTAACACATCTGCTTAAAATATACAGCATCTGGTTCAGCACTTTGAATATGCAAATCAATTTTTTACCATAAATTTCCAAGAACAAATATTCGAAGGGCTAATGTAAAGATGAATGCGTTCGATGTAAATAGAGTGAAGTTTTAATGTCGTTAAATCCATCAAAACTGCGATTTATTACATCCTCTACTTTGTATAATTGACTCCTTCCTAAAGTTGATTTATATCAACCCTTAACGGACTTATCCATAAGTGTAATTTTGGCCTAATATTTCAAAAAAAAAACTAATTGGACGTGTGAATAAATCACCTCAAAACAGCTGTGGAGAGTAAATAACACAAGTGATCTCACAAACTCTTTTAGACATTCATTGAAGATATACCATATAAACCTCAGAAAAACATAGGCACTTCCAATGAATTTATAATTCCTAAAGGGTTGTGGTAGCCAAAGTGGTAACGTCCCTGACTGGTGATCGCCAGACTGGGGTTCGAGTCCCGCTCAGACTCGTTAGTTCCTTTGGTTGCTACAACCTCACCATCTTTGTGAGATAAGGATGGGGGGTTTGGGGGAGCTTATAGGTCTATCTGCTGAGTCATCAGCAGTCATTGCCTGGCCCTTCTTGTTCCTAGCTTGGGTGGAGAAGAGGCTTATGCGCTGATCATACAGTATGTATATATGGTCAGTCTCTAGGGCATTGTCCTGCTTGATAGGGCAATGTCACTGACCCTTGTCTTTGCCATTCATGAGTGGCCTTTAAACCTTTAAAGTGCACATACTGAAGAAAAGAGCTGTAAGGACTTTGCTCTCTTTCTACAGACTTGCGATATAGATAACTGGTCACAGTCTTGCTTTAAAGGGCAATGTCACTGTCCCTTGTCTCTGCCATTCAGGAGTGGCCTTTAAACCTGTAAACCTTTAAAGTGCACATATTGAAGAAAAACTGTAAGGACTTTGCCCTCTTTCTTAGAGACTGTCGATATAGATATCTGGTCAGTCTTGCTTGATAGGGCAATGCCACTGTCCTTTGTCTCTGCCATTCAGGAGTGGCCTTTAAACCTTTAAACCTTTAAAGTGCACACATTGAAGAAAAACTGTAAGGACTTTGCCCTCTTTCTTAGAGACTGTCGATATAGATATCTGACAGCGGCATCTCTCGACGTCGACAGCTGATGCGAACATTTAATGCAAACGTCGCGTCGAATCCGAACTCCATTTGAACTGCTAAAATACGAGATGGCAGACCGTTTACCCTACCGAAAGAAAAACATAAGTGTATGAATTGCGTGCCACTGGGTCACGAGTATCCTCGTATATCGCGATGTTAATGGTGTTTTCACGACGTCGCCTTATAAATTATAGTAAATATCTTATTAATTTTTTCTTCCATTTGCTGCATGCGAAGAGGAGGGGGAGGGGGGCAAATAGGGAGATGAGGTAGGTGGAGGGGAGATAGATGGAGGTAGGGGCAAGACATGGTTATGGCAGATAAACACCGTCAAAGCGTCAAAAGCTTTCACAGCCAAATCCCCCTCCCCCTCAAGGAAGGGGTTTGGAGGGTTGGCAGGGAATAGTGGAGGGAATATGCTTCTCCCTAGAGGAAGGGGGTTTAGAATGGTGGGGAAGGGACTAGTGGAGGGAATATATGTGGGGAAGGAGCTGGCGATAATCCGCCACCTGTTCAAAATAAACATCTCCTGCCATAAACTATGATTACCACGTTTCTCTTCTATCCATGCTTTGAGTTGGATCTTAATTATGACCTCGTAAATATCAAAGCTGCTCTAATGGGATTGTTCCTAATAATCGACCTTTCTTACTTTGTCATTTGCTGAGAAAAAAAAATATATATATTTTTCGCTTGGGCCAGCAATTCTAATTTGGTACACTGCACAGCTGCATATACATGATTACACATTATATATGTGTGCGTATGTATGTGTATATATATATATATATATATTTATATATATATATATATATACAGTAAGTACGCACACACATACATACATACATACACACACACACACACACATATATATATATATATACAGTCAGTATGCACACACATACATACATACACACATATATATATATATATATATGTATATATATATACATATATATATATATACATATAATATATATATATATATATATAGGCAGCATAAATATATATGACAGGTATAGTTATAAACATAATCTACAGTAGATAATTATGGAAAAATTGACAATAAATATGTAGATATAGATATGTTCTTAGCTTATCATTTCTAATTAATACATAATCACTCAATCACCACTAGCTATTTAATTCAAAACTAGCTATGAACATTACCATATAAGAAAATTTACACAAAACAAAGAATTAATTGCATTATTATTATTATTATTATTATTATTACTAACCAAGCTACAACCCTAATTGGAAAAGCAAGATGCTATAAGCCCAAGGGCAGCAACAGGGAAAAATAGCTCAGTGAGGAAAAGAAATAAGGAAATAAATAAAGGAGAATAAATTGACAATAAATCATTCTTTCACGTTTAATAACCGTAACTATAAATCATAAATACTACTATTAAGGAAATTCCTGTCTATGTAATCTCATAACACATAATGTTCAACAATACGAGCTTTTTGCAGCATGCTCGTTAACCCAACATACAGAGAAATCTCAGAACCCCTGCTGTTATTACAAATATAGGTACAAATGACATATGGCCACGCGCATGTTCTTGGCGCTTTAAAGATTCAACTTTGTCACTTTTCATTTAATGGTTTTGTAATTTATATCTCGTTTCCGTGACGAAATTGGCAACGTGTAGTGAATGTAGTCCCCAAAGTAACTTGGAGTTACCCTTTGCCAATACCAACAAAAGATAAATTGGACGTGTACATCGTCATTTGTTATTTATGTAGAGCTGCAATGCGGTATATTTTCTTATTTATGCTTCTGATAGTCTCCTGCAAGGTTAGAAATTGAATTCGTAAGTGTTGAAATACTGATGACATGTTGGGAATCCTTTATATCCATGAGGATATGTTTGGCAAAAATGCATCAATGTAAACCGCAATAAATGTCACTTTTTTTTCTTTATTGGCGATAGCACTTTAAGAATGAATATGGGTGGTATAAGTAAAGTGTCGTGTTAGACAGAACTTAGTTGTTGTTTTTTTTCCTCTTTGGATTGGATTAATTATATCCCTATTGAGTTAGCTTTCTTGTTATTACAATAGTCACAGAAATGTATAGCTCGAAGGTTGGTACGATTTTGACAAGCGCTTTTATTAGGTACAAGTATTTTACATTAAAGCGTGAATATAAACCGATCGTAAAAGAGAAATAAGCATAGCTCACTAACACGCTTCTTCATAATTTGTAGTGAAAAGTTTTGGAAAATAATAATAAAGAAAAAAAACATTTTCGTTGTCATAATCCTATCATTATCGTGCTTTCTTTTAAGGACGAGGTGATTGATATAAATATAAACAGCATTATTATAAAAGTTTGACATTAGAGGTTGTCTCGTGCAGGTAGTAAGGCTGGATAAATGAGGAGAGAGGAATATTGGATTATGCTTCTGAAAAAAAAAAAAAAAGTGTAGTTTTGAAAGAGTGGCAATCGATTAACACTTGGGTTCTCTTGCTTGAGGGTACACGAAGGCACACTATTCTATCTGTTTGCTTATTTCCTTTCCTCACTCTGGCTGTTTTCCTTATTGGAGCCCTTTGGCTTATAGCATCTTGCTTTTCCAACTAAGGTTATAGCTTAGCAAATAATAATAATAATAATAATAATAACAATAATAATAAAGGTAAAATACCTACTGAAGAAATATTCTATCAATTATTTCTATCAAATTAAAACTAGGATTAAAAAAAGGAACTTCAATACCCCCTCCCCCTTACTGGCCTTTTCCTTCATCTAACTCCACTAACTATATATCCTTAAAAAAAGAAAGAAAAAAAAAAACCATCTTAACCCCTTCCACCCATCCTCTAAAAGAGGAGAGGTTGCAAAACGGGGAGAGGGGGGGGGGGTTGATGGAGATGGAGGGGTAGGAGAGAGGAGTGTGGGGGCGGGGGAGAGTAGGAAGAAGTAGGAAGACCAAATCCAAGCGTAAATATTAGCACTAAACATGAAGGCTCAGCAATAGGGACCCGGGTAGTGTTGTCGTTCATCAGCGGTAAAAGCCACTAATGAGCGCCCTAAGAACACAATAACTAACCTGGCAAACACAAAATACCGAAAATAATGAGACTTTATGTGAAACTAAATACAGTATAGTGGCGATTGAACAGATTCATGATGACGCTCAAGTGGCTGGCTCTAGTTGGGGAAGCGGCTTATGGAAGGAGGACGAGAGGAGTGGGGGAAGAGGAAGAGGAAGAGGAGGAAAGAAGCAAGAGTAGGCAAAGAAGAAGAGATGATTTTATCCAAATATTGGGAAAGGGAAGATGGAGGTGAGTGGAGGTGGGCGATGATGATGAAGAAGGAGAATGGAGGTGGATAATGAGAAGAAGAAGAGTAGGAAGAGGAAAGAAACTCGAATAGGCAAAGAAGAGATAATTTTATCCAAATATTGGGAAAGGGATGATGGAGAGATGGAGGTGTAGGATGATGATGAAGAAGGAGAATAGAAATGGATGATGATGACGATGAGAAGAACAAGAGTAGGAAGAGGAAAGAAGCAAGTATAGACAAAGAAGAAAAGATAATTTTATCCAAATATTGGGAAAGGGAAGATGGAGGAGAGTGGAGGTGGCGAATGATAACGATGAGAAGAAGACGCCTAGAAAGAGGAAAGAAGCAAACATAGGAAAAGAAGAGGAGATAATTTAATCCAAATATTGGGAAAGGGATGAAGAAGGAGGAGAGTGGAGGTAGATGATGATGACGGTGAGAAGAAGAAGAATAGGAAGAGGAAAGAAGCAAGTATAGGCAAAGAATTAAAGATAATTTTATCCAAATATTGGGAAAGGGATGATGAAGGAGATTGGCGATGGAGGATAATGATAATGAGAAGAAGACTAAGAAGTAGAAAGAAGCGAAAGGTGGCAAATTAGAAGTCAAAATAAAGAAAGAGAGAATGCTCTGACTGTTGTACCTCAGTTGAGGCAAACGATGAGTTGGAATTAAAGAGCAAAAAGAGGAAGAGAGAAATAAAGAAGGCCCCCGAAAAACAAATGTATGGAGGGAAGGAGGAACTGATATGTAAATAAGGCAGAAATATGGGGCTGGGTTTGTTTCAGTAAAGGAAATAAAGGACAAAAATAAGGGAAAACAAGAAACTAGAGAGGAACCGTCAGAAATGTTAAAAACGTATTGAAATTGCGACAAAATATTATTAAATTAAAAAAGAGACAAATCAATAAGGATTGCCAAACTGTGTTACCTGATCTTTTTAATGATGACCCTGGAAAGAGAGAGAGAGAGAGAGAGAGAGAGAGAGAGAGAGAGAGGATGTATAAAATAATGTTTAAAGAAAAGCACATTTCACTGAACTGCCAAACTGTTAATTAGCCCTCATTTGAGAGAGAGAGAGAGAGAGAGAGAGAGAGAGAGAGAGAGATAATGTTTAAAGAGAAGCACATTTCACTGAACTGCCAAACTGTTAATTAGCCCTCATTTGAGAGAGAGAGAGAGAGAGAGAGAGAGAGAGAGAGAGAAATAATGTTTAAAGAGAAGCACATTTCACTGAACTGCCAAACTGTTATCTAGCCATCATTTCAGAGAGAGAGAGAGAGAGAGAGATAATGTCTAAAGAGAAGCACATTTCACTGAACTGCCAAACTGTTATTTAGCCATCATTTGAGAGAGAGAGAGAGAGAGAGAGAGAGAGAGAGAGAGATAAGGTTTAAAGAGAAGCACATTTCACTGAAGTGCCAAACTGTTATCTAGCCATCACTTCAGAGAGAGAGAGAGAGAGAGAGAGAGAGAGAGAGAGAGAATGTCTAAAGAGAAGCACATTTCACTGAACTGCCAAACTGTTATTTAGCCATCATTCGAGAGAGAGAGAGAGAGAGAGAGTGAGAGAGAGAGAGAGAGAGATAAGGTTTAAAGAGAAGCACATTTCACTGAAGTGCCAAACTGTTATCTAGCCATCACTTCAGAGAGAGAGAGAGAGAGAGAGAGAGAGAGAGAGAGATAGAGAGAGAATGTTTAAAGAGAAGCACATTTCACTGAACTGCCAAACTGTTATTTAGCCATCATTTCAGAGAGAGAGAGAGAGAGAGAGAGAGAGAGAGAGAGAAATAATGTTTAAAGAGAAGCACATTTCACTGAACTGCCAAACTGTTATCTAGCCATCATTTCAGAGAGAGAGAGAGAGAGAGAGATAATGTCTAAAGAGAAGCACATTTCACTGAACTGCCAAACTGTTATTTAGCCATCATTTGAGAGAGAGAGAGAGAGAGAGAGAGAGAGAGAGATAAGGTTTAAAGAGAAGCACATTTCACTGAAGTGCCAAACTGTTATCTAGCCATCACTTCAGAGAGAGAGAGAGAGAGAGAGAGAGAGAGAGAGAGAATGTCTAAAGAGAAGCACATTTCACTGAACTGCCAAACTGTTATTTAGCCATCATTCGAGAGAGAGAGAGAGAGAGAGAGTGAGAGAGAGAGAGAGAGATAAGGTTTAAAGAGAAGCACATTTCACTGAAGTGCCAAACTGTTATCTAGCCATCACTTCAGAGAGAGAGAGAGAGAGAGAGAGAGAGAGAGAGATAGAGAGAGAATGTTTAAAGAGAAGCACATTTCACTGAACTGCCAAACTGTTATTTAGCCATCATTTCAGAGAGAGAGAGAGAGAGAGAGAGAGAGAGAGAGAGATAATGTTTAAAGAGAAGCACATTTCACTGAAGTGCTAAACTGTTATCTAGCCATCACTTCAGAGAGAGAGAGAGAGAGAGAGAGAGAGAGAGAGAGAGAGATGATGTTTAAAGAGAAGCCCATTTCACTGAACTGCCAAACTGTTATTTAGCAAACATATTAATACGAAAGCTAAAAATATGGAAAGCAAAGACAGGCTTGCAATTTAGATAAACAAGTATTATCACTTATATAAAAGATTCAAATAAAGGTGCAAGTTAACTAAACTCTGTCTAAGGAACACACGTAATGGTATTCACATAGTGATTTTTTTTGGGGGGAGGTTAAAAAATATGCTCATACGAAAACAAACATAAAAAATTAACAGGTAGGTACCCTTATTGTAACTCTGTATATGGCTTTTGATGAAATTATTATTATCATTATTATTATTATTATTATTATTATTATTATTATTATTATTATATTCTAAAAATTTATGTTTAACATAAACCGAAGGAAAGAAAGGAAAGCAAAGCATCGTTGCTACAGCAGATAAAGAAAACACCTTAGTGCTTTTTTCAAAATCGATAATTCGTAAAGGTCTTTCTTAAAGAAAACTGTAATGTACAAACCATAAGTTTACTTTCAACTGATGAAATTATACCCATCCTAAATAACTTCACAACAACAAAGACCTCAGGGATTAATGTGGTCTGATAAGAATATAAGACCGTAAATAGTGGTCTACATTTTACGGTCTGACATTACTACAAGAATATAAAAGAGAATAAAAAAAAAATTACAAATAGACAACAGTATACAAAGGCGAGACGATTCTAACAGAATTAATTATTTCCAGTAGTGCTCCTTAATATACGTCCAGGTATCCTTAATGTCCCATAAAAAGAAAACACTAATGAGCATATAAATACTTTCAAGGCTTATTTACGATATCTCGTTCTTTTTATATCTTACAGTGATTGCTGTGTTGGGAGTCCTTTTAAAATGGAGAGAACTGTACATAGTCACTCGCACGCACGAAGACATGATAATTACATCAAGGTTGTAGCTTTCATTATTTCGATTACTTTGTGATTATTACCAGCTCTTCGCGCGTTGCGCAAATTGACGCGCATGCGCTCACGTGCGCACAAACATAAACAGTTCGTAAACATCGCGAGTTATTTCTCGGCGATGGGGTTGTTGAAAATATCATTTATGTAAGACGTAGATTCTCGTATAATCAAGGGCAGTTAGCGTTATAAACATTATGAGTTATAGCTTCTAATATTATAAACTTCTTGAGATTATTATGGCTATATTATTCTAACGAGTCAGTAGGAGGGACTGATTACTTTCGCACAATTGAATATATAAAAGCACCAGCACACACATGCACGCACGCATACAACCACTTACCTTGAATATCATAGTTTCCGGTAAAAAAATTTTCTTGGTAGAATCTACTCAAAATCGGAACCCGAGATACGAACATCTAAAAAACCCCCCCACAAATGAATACGCTTACACATACATACATACGCATGCGTGCGCGCAATCACGCATGAAAGCACGCATACAAACACTACCCTAGAATATCATAGCTTCCAGTAATAAAACCTTCGTGTAGAATCTATTTAAAATAGGAACTCGAGATACGACCAAACACAACCATAAAGGTATACACTTACACATACATACATAAATGCATACTGTACATACATACGCATGCGAGTGCGCAATCAAGCACCTACCAGCTAACACATCCGCAACGATAATGAAAAAAAATGCCCTAATATCTCTTATCCTTAATAATGTTATCCAGTAGAGGATTTTTACAGATACATACATACATACATACATACATACGCATGCAAGTGCGCTATCCCGCATGCAAGCACCTACCAGTTAACACGTCCGCAACGATAATGAAAAAAATGCCCTAATACTTCTCATCCTTAACAATGTTATCCAGTAGAGTATTTATGGACGCCATCACTCACTTCTTGCGATGCGAAAGGAACAAGCGAATATGTTCCACCACTTCCGTCTGTGATCCGCCGTGATATAGTGCTCTGTTTTATTAATATGAAAGAGCAATAAAAAACGTCGTATTCTTCGCCCTCTCATATTTCAGGGACATTAAGCGAGCCCTTGAGAATTATTTATGCCTTTTGCTTTCCTCCCCCGACGAAGTACAGACATGGCTGGAGGAGAGTATTCGACTCCTCCTCCTCCTCTCTCCTTCTCCTCCTCCTCCTCCTCCTCCTCCTGCGTGAAATATTTACAAGTTTGACATATTCTTCTTCTTTGTTATTCGTGAACAACACGCCAAGATCAGTCAGTTATTTTAAAAGTTTCTTTTGTTTTCTAATAACTGTTTAATGTTCTTTTCATATTGTTTTTTACTTCAGTAATGAACAAAAAATTGATTTTTTATGAATTGCATTTTTATATCATTTTTTTCCTGTTATTTCATTAGTGTAGAGGATACGATCATTAGTCGAATCTTAAAATGATCTTGAAATTTCATAATGGATTCTTCCATGCTATCTTTGTGGTGTAACCTAATTATAGTAGAATAATTAACTTTTAATGGTAATTTTCCTAATAATTTTTTCTGAGTTATTATCACTTGAAAACATTAATGTTAAAAGCTTTTTGGTTTGCTTTATTTATTCAAATTATCTATTTTCACTTGAATGTATCATTAGTAAGAAACTATTCAATATCTATTAAATAATATTTTCTATTTTCTGTTTTATTCATTAGAAGCGAACTGAAATTTTCTATTCATTCTGTTTTCGTGTAGCTAAACTTTTCCGTTTTCTTTTCTCCTAATCAGTGTAAAACATAAAAAAAAAAAAATCTCAACTTTCGTAATGATATTTTTTTTTTCAATATCCTAATTCTGCAACAACATACAAGAACAAACCAACACTATTTCTTTATACAGTTTAATTGTCTACCTAATTATCTTCCTTATCGTAAGACTTAATTATCTCATTTCTAGTTTTTGAAGTTATGCGGAACTTAGAAACTTTCATTCGTCTTTGAACTATATTGTCTTTTTATGGTACATTATTATATTCATTCCCTTTTTTTTACGTCATCTATCTACTCTCTTTCAAAGCAAATGTTCATTGCCTGTTATTACTATTACCTCCACCAACGTATTTTGAAGGAAGTTATGTTTTCGTCCGTGTTTGTGTGTGTTTGTTTGTAAACAGCTTCCTGGCCACAATCTTAATCGTAGAGTAAAGGAACTTGCAGGGATTAACTATTATGTAAAAAGCTGGAATGGATTAAACTATGGAAGGTCAAGGTCAAAGGTCAAGGTCACCATCAAGCAAAATGTCCAATTAACGTAATCAGCCATAAGTTTGAACATCGTTATCACAGAGACTTCAAACTTGGTTCATATTTAAGTGTATGAAAATCCACGCCAATTAATACATGTCAAGGTCAAAGGTTAAGGTCAAGGTAGAGCAAAAGGTCGAGAAATAAGCTGCCTTGGCGGAGGTCAACGTTTTACTGAGTACCCCTCTAATTATTAATATTATGGAAGTTCATGCAGATGAAGTAGGTTAATTTTTTTTCATTAAAATATAACTCTTCTTTATATCCCTCCACGTCGGTTTGGAATACTTTAGATCCGAAATATGAATAAAACACGGTGGAAAACATATCAACATCTACGCTTATGTAAAAAAAAACACATTTAGGCTAATTCATGACAAAGATAAAATATCAATAAATAAAAATACTAGATCGTCCTCAGAAGACCTACTTAGGAAGATTTATACTTATATTAGACCATATATCTTCAAAGAAATGTATTCTAGAAGCCAGGAAATTTGACTTGAATCTATAAATCTCTTATGATAATAATTTCATACAGAAAAAGACCGCACTTCTTCCTTCATTTGTTTTAAGAACGAAAATTTCTTCCCAAGATTTGAAGAATGACGTACTTGATAATTATTACACCCAACCCTGAAATGCTGTGATTCATATAACGGCTTCAACCTTTTCAACTACTGATTACTTTCAACTTTCAGACTTGGTTTAATGCTATTTTTTTTTTTTTTTAAAGAACTAAACAATTCTGGAAAGTTTACATAGATTGTTGAAAAATCCGTCGGAAATTCTCCGTAAAAATATACTGTTAGCCGTATTTCAGTAAAATACAGGCGACCGTAATTTCACCCTACTTTGTTATTATCTTTTACGGGTTGGTGACCGTAATATCACTCATTAACGTCAATATATCAGTTTTTAAAATGGTAAAAAATCGTGGAATAAATATTGCCAGGCATTTACCCTTTTTTTTCAATATAAATTCTTAACATGTAGACTATAAAAAGGTTCACACGAATAATGGACTGAGATGAATGAAGCACGAAAATAAAAATATATGTAAAGATCTGATGTGGAAATCATTGCGCTACTAAATTATAAATAAATAAATCTAAAATAATTATAATGACATTGCAAAGTTACTATATACGAAATATGTTAACCTCAAAGTACCTTGGAAAATAGAGCAATATATAAATATCACTATTTTAAAACCATATACTTTTTTAAGGGGTTATAAATTGGCTGTACTTTGGAAAAACTGTTTTGGAATTCCACTGATACGTAGTGGTATATATAAATTTATTAAACTTTCTTATATTTTCTTAATGTTGAACAAGAGAGAAATAAGTCTATAAATATATGATAATAATAACTGCTGAACCAAATCTTAATTCATTTAATTATTTACCAATTGTTAACCATAAAAAAATATTACCTAAAAAGAAAAAAAAAAAAAAATCTCGTTTTCAGTGTAAAACCATCTACTGGGTATTACAAATTTACTATATTTAAATAATTCACCCATTTATTTATAGAAAATGTCGAAGACGATCCTGTTCAAGTTAAAACTCAAATTTTCAGTCTAAATTCGTAATATTACCATTACCTTTCAAATCATAATCATTTCATTAATATTATTTACCAGACGAATTCCAATTTTTAAGTTTTCATTTACCTTATTCTCAATCAATAAACAAATAAACAAAAGAAACGAAACGATCCAAATATCCATTGATTTTCTTTATGTGTGTTTTTTTTATGATGATACGCTTCAGTAACATTGCAGATCAGAATTCAGACAAGCATTAAATTTCCCATTAAACTTTACGATGCTTAATCCATATTGCAATACACACACACACACACACACACATATATATATATATATATATATATATGTGTGTGTGTATGTGTATATATATTATATTATATTATATATATATATATATATATATATATATGTGTTATATATATATATATATATATATATATATACACATATATATGTGTATATATATACATATATGTATATATATATATATATATATATATATATATATATATATTACAGGCTATTAACAGTCAAAAATTTGATTTTATCATTAATAATACACCAAAAACCGGCTTACTGAACTGTGTATCTTTTTAACTTTGCCCCAAATTTAATTATCACTCCCAAAGATTTTCCAGACCATTTTCCCTTTCCATTTTACTGGACCAAGATTCGGGTGGCATGCGACAATCAAACACCACACTTCAGGCAGCCTTTCCAGATCACAAATACGGTGCTTAAATCACACCATTCGTTATTCACACACGACAGCGCGTGATATAGACACCATCAATAAATCAAGTCCCCTAAGGGCAATAAACCCCCCAGAAACTAATGGATTGTCAGCCGTAACGACAAGGGGTGTGAGAGGGGGCAATAAAGTGTCGAGCGACGGCGGCCTTTCATAAATTACTGTTTTTACTTTTGTTTTCAAACCTCCCCAAATACCCGCGGGGGCCATATTTCAAAAGTGATATACCACTTGCTTAAATAATAGCTCCTACTTCGTCAGAAACTAATACATTAGTGGCTTGAGCGTAAGGAAAAGGGATTATTATTTATTCATGCTAATGGACTCGGGGACGAATATATATTAGCTTCGTATATATTTCACAAAATGGACGATTTCGCTTCTGAGTTATGGCTAATGAAAACTGACATTATGCTAAGATATGAAGACACGGATATTTGCACAGTAGTCACGCAATGGGTATTTTCATAATGGAAGGGCATTGCGCTGACTTGTACACATACAGTATATGCACGTGACCTTTTATACATACACTTGCATTCACAATCACATATACATAAAAAAACACAGTTTATATATACATATAATACAAATAAACACAAACTCACACACACACACACACACACACATATATATATATATATATAAATATATATATAGAGAGAGAGAGAGAGAGAGAGAGAGAGAGAGAGAGAGAGAGAGAGAGAGAGAGAGAGAGAGAGAGAGAGAGAGAGAGAGGTGAAAATCATCACAATATCATGCTCAAATAGAAATAAATTTCTATCTCACACTGGGATCGAACCCTGGTCTATATAAAAGTGACATACAAGGTCGCTACCAATATGGTGGTATGATTGGTAGCGACTTTGTCTTTCACTTAAAGGGACTAGGGTTCGATCCCAGTATAAGATAGAAATTCTTATATATATATATATATATGAGTGTGTATATATATATATATATATATATATATATATATATATATATATATATAAACACACATATATAGAGTATATATAAGTTCAATGAATGAATCCCGGTTCATTGCCTAAAAGCCTTCAATTCAAATTGATTATGCAATCTGTCTGTCTGTCTCACATATACACAAACATTTAACCTAACTGCTATACATTAACATATCAAAGCACTACGAATAACAAAGAAAGATTTTATGAATGACTAAGTTTCAAAACTATGTAATCAATCTTTTCTAAATAATCAATGATCAACTTGATTAAGTAATAATGTTACCTGTAAATTTATGACTCTTGGGTATAATTCTTTTATTGGAAAAGAGAGAGAGAGAGAGAGAGAGAGAGAGAGGGGGGGGGGGAGAGAGAGAGAGAGAGAGAGAGAGAGATTGTTGAATTTCACACAAACAATTTGGGGAGAAAACACGTTTCTTAAAGTTGCACATTATAAGGCAGGAATAAATCCGAAGATTGCATATTTTACTTATTCATTATCTATTCATCATTAATCTCTTTATCTATCTAATCTAATGAATCTAATGCTCACATTTGATTTGAGTTTTTAATAGAACTGGTAGGATTAGTTAACGAGGATCCAACAGAATATATCATTATTATTATTATTATTATTATTATTAGCCAAGCTTCAGCCCTAGTTGGAAAATCAGGATGCTAGAAGCTCAAGGGCTCCAACAGGGAAAATAGCACAATAAGGAAAGGAAATAAGGAAAAACTACATGAGAAGTTTAAGAACAATAATAACATTTATAACAATATATAAATGTATTTAATAGTTGGATAAATATATTCTAGAATAGCAGATTGTAATATTTAAAATTTTTAAGACTCACTATGCTATTATTATTATTATTATTATTATTATTATTATTATTATTATTATTATTATTATTATTATTATTATCCTTATTTCTTGCTAAGATACAACCCTAATTGGAAAAGCAGGATGCTATAAGCCCAGGGGCTACAACAGGGATAATAGTTCAGTGAGGAAAGGAAACAAAGAAATATTAAATATTTCAAGAGCAACGAGATTAAAATATATATCTCCTATATAAACTATAAAAATTCAACAAAATAAGAGGAAGAGAAATAAGATAGAATAGAGTGCCCAAGTGTACCCTCAAGCAAGAGAACTCTAACCCAAGAGAGTGGAAGACCATGGTACAGAGGCTATGGCACAATCCAAGATAAGAGAACAATGGTTTGATTTTGGAATGACCCACTCCTAGAAGAGCTGCTTACCGTAGCTAAAGTCTCTCTTCTACCCTTACAAAGAAAAAAGTGGCCACTGAACAATTACAGTGCAGTAAGAAGAATTGTTTGGTAATCTGCGTTGTCATGTGTATGAGGAGAGAAGAGGATGTGTAAGGAATAGGCCAGACTATTCGGTGTATGTGTTAGGCAAAAGGAAAATGAACCGTAACCAGTCAAAAGACCCCATAACTCTCTAGCGGTAGTATCTCAACGAGTGGCTGGTGCCCTGGCCAACCTACTACCTATGGCTCCAGGATAATTTCAGGAGGCATGCAAAATATCTGCGAATTTTCTTATTTGTTCAGATGTTTTAGGATTTCTTCCTAAAGCAATTCCGTTATATTACGATCATAATATCTTTGTAAAGATGCCCTGATGAAAGCCATTAGTATAGGCTGAAACAGCTGTTGACAAAAGTTGAAAAAATTGAGCATCATAGCAATAAATTCCCTCTTATGCCAGAAAACTCTCTTCAAAGAAAAGAAATTATACAAAAGACTAAAAAAGTGTTGCCTTATAATAACTGATGCCATAAGTGCTATAGCACTTAAATGAAAATTTGCTTAGGAGAATCATATGCCCAACACGCATTTGTGTGTGTGTATGTATATATATATATATATATATGTGTGTGTGTGTGTGTGTGTGTGTGTGTAATTCATATTCATCTCCATGTAGCTCATACACACACACACACACACACGTATATATATATATATATATATATATATATATATATATATATATGTATATATATATATATATATATATATATATATATATATATATACTGTATATGTACACACATACGAGTGTGCATATGTTATGTGTGTAAGTATGCTTTTTGTACGAGTGATTGTGTATATCGCGAAAAACAATAAAATCATTCCCTAACACACGAATCTCTACAGAAGGATTATTCTTAAATTCTAAACGTTATATAATCAAGACCAACCAGCTTAGAGCGACTGACTTACGGCGAACCGAGAGGAAGTCATGCGACTATGTAATTACTCCTTTTTGGGGGCATTAATTACCAAATGAGCGTTTCCTTCGCGGGTGTTAATTGCTATACAAAACATTAACGAATGTTGATCGCCCACATGACGAAATGTCTGGCACGCCCGCGCCTGCCATATGGCGGGGCGGGTTTGCAACGCTCTGTTCATGTCATTAAATGCGTTATCCTTCGAAGGATCATAGCATTGCATGTTTTAGCATATTTGCAATTGCAAAGGTGTGTGTCCCTTGGCGTGTTGTTAAGGTTGCAATTTCTTTGCTATCATGGTCACTTATAGTCTTACATGTACTTATATTTCATCGTCACTTATAGTCTTTCATGTACTTTTATTTTTCATTATTATATCAGAACAAAAACAACAACAACAACAACCACCACCACCACCACCACCACCACCACCACTACAACAACAACAACAACAACAACAATAATAATAATCATGTATAAGTTTTACTTGTGCTCATGCTTTGTAGAGTTAGCAATTGAAAATAAACTGAATCATTACTAGATTATAAGTTATCTGACGTCACGTTCACCAGAATAACGAACGCAAGAAAATTAAATATAATATGAATGTTGTCTATAGTATTTCAAGATAAGAAAATGAGTTTTTTCTTGGTTGCTTGTGCTATTTTCTGAAATATTCTACATTTTATCATGTAAACACAACAATTATGAAAAGGAATATTATAAAAGGAGAGTTAGTTGTATGTGTTTTTATTTTTTACAAAAGACTTGATAACTAGTTTTTCCATTAATACCTAATACTTTTTTTTTTTTATTATTAAATCATAGGTTAAGGTGATAGTTTTCCTGTATTGTTCGTGTTGTGTTACAGCTAGTTTATCGTTTATAGTTTCCATTTCCTCTGTATAATAATAATAATAACAAGAGTAATAATAATAATAATAATAATAATAATAATAATAATAATAAGAATGCCAAACCATGCTATGTTTATTTATAAATGAAAAGGGAAAGGTCTTAATCCTGTCCAATAATAATAATAATAATAATAATAATAATAATAATAATAATAATAACGCCAAGCCGTGCTATGCTTATTTATAAATGAAAAGGGAAGGCCTTAATAATAATAATAATAATAATAATAATAATAATAATAATAATATTTTAATAAAAATAATAATAATAATAATAATAATAATAATAATAATAATAATAATAAATGATGAAAGTTAAAGTTTCTTGGATTATAATTTTTCCGTGATATTTAGAAAACCGCATACTGTTATTTCAAATGTTATGGGTAATTTTCTATATGCTGAATAAATTCCACGTATAGCTCATTATGAAAAGCCATATATCTCCAGTACTACACATACATACATACATACATACATACACACACACATATATATATATATGTATGTGTGTGTTTATACATACATAAACACAGACATATATATATATATATATATATATATATATATAAATATATATATATATAAATATATATATATATATACATATATATATATATATATATATATATATATATATATATATATATTTATATATTTATATATATATATATATATATTTATATATATAAATATATATATAAATATATATATATATATATATATATATATGTGTGTGTATATATATGTATATATATATATTTATATATATATTTATATTTATATATATATATATGTGTGTGTGTATATATATACAGAGAGAGAGAGAGAGAGAGAGAGAGAGAGAGAGAGAGAGAGAGAGAGAGAGAGAGAGAGGGAGAGAGAGAGAGAATCTTTGAATTATATCAACGAATGATAACGAATGAAATTATTTTAAAATAAAACCTTCTCCAAATTCTAAGAAAGATTCCAACTCAATCGACTTGTGTCTTCCAGTAATTTCATAGAGTCTATTGAAATGGCGTGAGGCTACCTCACCCGTCATCCTTCCAGGGACATGGCGTGCCACATCCTAATATTTCAAGGGCGCCTTTGAAGTCTCCAAAGGGCGTCCCATCAAGACCCCAGTTATCACTCCATTACGCAGGGGGAACAGGACAATGGTATCCAGCCATAAGGGATTAAAGGTTATTTTAAAGGGGCGAAACCCATGATTTCAGTCTTTAATTCATGGAAATAGTCTTATGGCTGGAAGGTTATTGCTCTATATTGCACCATAAAACATAGAAAAAAATGGCCATTTGTTTATTCACATACTCTAACTTTTAATATGGTGACTTGCGGATATATATATTTTTTTAATTCATCAAAGTGACATCGTGAATAAGCAAAGCCAGATAAAATTCGTGTTCTTATTAACATAAACTTACTTTTAATCTGATTACTTACTAAACTTACAAACAAAAGCCAAGCTCAATGCAACGCATAAAGGTTTAAAAGCCGCTCATGAGTGGCCTAAAACTGACCATATATAAATATAATTAGCGCCCAAGCCCCCTCTCCACCAAAGCTAAGACCAAGGAAGGCCAGACAATGGCTGCTGATGACTTAGCAGACAGACCTTTAGGCTCCCACAAACCCTCCATCCTTAGCTCACAAGGATGGTGTGGTTGCAGCGACCAAAGAAACAAACGAGTTTGAGCTGGATTCGAACCATAATCTGGCGTTCACCAGTCAGGGACGTTACCACATCAGTCATAAACGCATAAGCGCGTAACAAGGCATACAATCACAATTGAAAGACAAAATCTATACTTATGATGATATCCTAGACACACCTGTTCTGTAATGTGATAAACTCAACAGAAAAATGATGATGTTTATCATTCTATCTTCAGTAGAAATTTCAACATCAATTCTCCATTTACCGAGATGTAGCTTTAATGGACACTGCTGTTGCTTCATCTAAACCAGGTCGCACTTATTTATAATTGAGGGAAATTTAACAAACCGAGATATATAGCATCAACCTACATTTACAGTTATTTATTTACAGAAATGGATATTTTAGTGCGTTAGTTTGTATCTGTTAAAACTAAATTCAATCTCATATAGAAACAATGTTAAAACGTTATGGAACACTTTCTTTGTCAACTGACACAGTAAGATCTGCCTAACAGGAGAAGATAATTTGCCAATTGTCACCTTATTCCGCTCAAACTTAGCTCCAAGTCGCCAATATTAGTGGAAATATTGAAGAGGTAGATAAAATAAAGCCAAAATTTATATAAGGTATTTGTGTACGCACTTCCCAAGAGAGATTTGTTCACCAAACTTTCAACTGGGCTCCACAAGGCACTAGAAGAGTTGGAAGACCAAGACCTACATGGGTGTGGACTATGAACCGTGAAGTAGGAGATGACGAATGGAGAAATATTGATTTAAAAGCTCAAGATAGAGACGACTGACGCAATCTAACTGAGGCCTTTTACGTCAATAGGCGTGAGAGGAGATGATGATGATGATGATTTGTGTACACAGGATTGGCGAAAACCAGGCATAAGGCTCTTTGATCGCAGATCTAGATCAAGCTCTAAAACTGTGACATATGGTAGATAGAAATTTGAATCTTTGGAATTGAAAATTAATTCAAATAGATTTGCTGAATACAAACCCAACATTGTAGTAGAATCCTTCTAGAGCTTAAACGCATAGACGCCAGAATTAAATTATTGCGATTCTCGAAATTTACACAGAAATGTAAATGCATACCCATAACTTTATATATGCATAGACATACATATATACCCTAGCAAGTAATAATAATAATAATAATAATAATAATAATAATAATAATAATAATAATAATAATAATAATAATAATAATAATATCTCATTTCTCTTCCTCTTGTTTTGGTAAAGTTTTTATCGTTTATATAGGAGGTATTTAATTTAATGTTACTGTTCTTAAAATATTTCATTTTTCCTCGTTTCCTTTCCTCACTAGGCTATTTTCGCTGTTGGAGCCCCTGGGCATATAGCATCTAGCTTTTCCAACTAGGGTTGTAGAGCTTAGCAAATACTACTACTACTACTACTACTACTACTACTACTAATAATAATAATAATAATAATATATGTGTGTGCATATATATATATATATATATATATATATATATATATATATATGAGTGTATAGTATATATACTCATACTTTCAGAATACAGACGTTTTTTCATATAAAAATGAAGACCACACACTCCTCTGTGATATGAAAGAACTGTCAGTTATCTAAGGCTGATGTTTCATTATAGCCGTGACTTAAAAAAAAAAAAAAAAAAAAAAAAGTAAAGCTGACTTAGCAGACAGGTGGCGCTCATGCATGACGTTTCTGTGTAAACAGCGATATGTTTACTGTGTCTATAACTCTATGAGTGAGGAGGGAAATCTATGGATAATTAGGACGTTCGCAGTGCTATGCTTTTTCTTCCTCTTGTTTTGTTAAAGTTTTCATCGTTTATATGGGAAATATTTAATGTTATTACTGTTCTTAAAATGATTTATTTTTCCTTGTTTCCTTTCCTCACTGGGCTATTTTCCCTCTTGGGGCCCATGGGCTTGTGGCATCCTGCTTTTCCAACTAGGGTTATAGCTTAGCAAATAATAATAATAATAATAATATGCTTTTGAGAGCTCCTTTTTTAATGATAGCATTATCGTGTCTTAGTGAGGTTTTAAGAGATGTAAATAACTTTGTTCGCGAAGGCACTGATCTTTTCAAACATGTATATGCACAATTAGCCATTTTCATAGGGGAATTGGATGAGGTTTAGTCTAATATGTGATAGAATGTTTTTTACCTGATAGGAAAGGTGGGTGAAAGAAGAATGAGGTCAGTTAGCTAGCTAACCATGCTAGGGAATAATTTGGGAAGTTTAGTATTAGTAAGAGTAATGTCACCAACGACATACTGTGAATGAAAAGCATCAACATTTATCGTTCTATACGCGATAAATATAGGAGTAAATATTCGACATTATGTTGTGTAATATACTGTCGAGACCGGCTTCGTAAATCCGTACAGGTGTAATCAGCCCAAACAAGATTCAAAATATTGGAAATGAAAAGACGAATTAAGAAGAACAGCATTAAACTCAAAATTAAACTCGAAAATATAAAAAATTAAAATGATTAACTCAGTTACCCTCCATTGCAGAGTTATGAGTTTTTAAAGTCGAGAGTTAATTGAGTGATAAGTCATTTGGCTCCTTCATTTAAAAAATACGAAATTTCCTGCTTTCTCTGTATTTCCAAAACCAAATTTTTGAAAAAGTTGCTGTCACTTAAGATGAATCTATTGAAGAGACTGAATTTGAAATGTGCACCTATGATGATTTTGCTATACCATGAAAAATCTATTTACTACAAGTTATCAGATGCTAAATTACGAAGAGAAGGTCTTAATTTCACAAAACAATCCTCAATGATCTTGCTTCTGAATCAAATCCCTCTTGATACTAAATACCTTCGAATTTGTGATAAGAAATGACACGCTTTACAAATCTAGATATAAATCACACGACATTCACATAAACATGCAAATTGTGCTGGAAGGACAGGGCTCCTATATTAAAGACACCAGAGAGAGAGAGAGAGAGAGAGAGAGAGAGAGAGAGAGAGAGAGAGAGAGAGAGAGAGAGAGAGAGAGAGAGAGCTTTGGAACCAGGGGAAAAAATCTACATAAATAAACAACTTAATTTATAGGTGGTCAGCTGAGTAAACGCCCAATTAAAGAAATACTCCAACCGATAAATATTCCCCTGAGCATTCTAAAAAGACACGGGCACCTCCCCAAAACAAATTCAATTTCCTCAACGGAAGGTACTTAAATATATCAAGAAAACAAGAAAAAAAAGAGAGAAACAAAAGACGGTTGTAACATAAACAAAGAGTCTGGCTCGACAGTGAATCTAAACCAAGAAGTTTTATTAGAGTAGAAATATATATAGACGTCAGCCGTAAGTTAAATAAAGGGGGGGAACTGTGGGTGACCCCCCTGGCCCCGGGGGGAGCTGTGGGTGTCCCCCCCCCCCCCGGCCCATGGGCCGTCGGGAGGAGTGGGAGGCCCTGTCGACGCAAGCCAGGCCAGGAGAACTTATGGGGCGAAACGTCGCATATGTAGGCCCCAACATAGTGCTAAAGAGATATGCAGAAGGATGTGTCAACGGTTCCAAAGTCGTCCTCATTTTACGGGATGAGTGACCGTGACAGGAGGAAGGAAGGAAGAAGAGGAGGAGAAGGAATATTAGAAGAGAGGAGAAGGGGCACGGTGTGTATCTAATAATAGAGATAATATGATCAGGGATGGGACTTGGGGAAGGTAAGAAAGAGAGGACAAGGTGGAATAAGAAAGAAGTGTGAAAAGAGGAGAAGGATAAAAAAGAGGATGAGGAGGAGAAGAAGGAGAAAGATAAATAGAAAGGCTAACGTATTCGAAACAAAAGGTGAGGGGGAGGTGTGAAAAGTGAAGAATAATGAGGAGGAGAAGGAAAAGAAGAAGGAGAAGGAGAAATTGAAAGGCTAACGTATTTGAAATAAAAGGTGAGGGGGAGATGTGAAAAAGAAAGAAGAATGAGGAGGATGAGGAAGAGGAAGAGGAAGAGAAAGAGGATGATGATGATGATGATGATGAGGAGGAGGAGGAGGAGGAGAAAGAGAAATTGAAAGGCTAACGTATTTGAAATAAAAGATGAGAGGGAGAAGGAAAAAAAAGGGCATTAACTTGTAGAAGAGGAGATAAAAAGAAAACAGGAAAAATAAGACGGAAAGGAATTAAAAGACTTATGGAGTAGTCGGGGGAACTGAATTTATTGTTCAGAATGTCAAGTCCCGACAAGATAAAGTGAGAGAGATATGCGAGGAGGAAGTAAAGCCACGACTTGATAAACTAAAGGAGACAGGATTGAAGAAAGAAAATTCAGAAAAAAAAATAGATAAAGAAAAAGACAGAGAGAAAAGACTGGGTCCCTAATGTTCTAACTTGAATCGCAGTTAACTTTGGTGTTGATAAAACAACCGATGTTCATTTGTTCGCTACATCTGTAATGTTCTTCCCGTTGACAGTGTTGACATGGAGGCGCTATCTTTAGCAGAAGTGGGTGTTAATGGAACAGCCGATAAGCAGAAATATAAAAGGGAGCTTAGGAAGTTCGATGAATAAATAAATGGAGATAAATATTCCTCTGGAAGGAATAAACGAATTTAAGGATCACTTGAATAAAACTCCATGTCGTGTCCAAGAATCTTGGGTAATAGAAATTCAGTTATATCCTCATTATTATTATTATTATTATTATTATCATTATTATTATTATTATTATTATTATTATTAGCTAAGCTACAACCCTAGTTGAAAAAGCAGGATATTATAAGCCCAAGGGCTCCCATGGGCTCCAAAAGGGAAAAATAGCCCAGTGTGTAAAGGAAACAAGGAAATAAACTACAAGAGAAGTAATGAACAATTAAAATAAAAAAATTAAGAACAGTAACATTAAAATCAATCTTATATAAACAATAAAAACTTAAAAAAAGGAAGAAAAATAAGATACAATAGTGTGCCCGAGTGTAACTTCCAGACAGTTGTATATTTAAAAAATACAGGCGTTTTCGTACTTTTTACAAGTCCTTCGCCAGTAATAAGTTCGAAAACTCCTGTATTTTTTTACATATGCAACGAATATAATTGTGGATTTTCAATGCCAGAATTAACGATTATTATTCAATATTTATTTCATGTGTTGTAAGGTTTATAGTTTTGAAAACAGTTTATTACTATTAATTTTCATCATATCTATTCATCTTTTTATTTATGAAGTTATGTCAATGCATGACGTTTTGAAATTGAATGAATGAATAAAGTTCGGACTTGCTATATTTTAAGCAACTGAACGGCAATTCTTGATTTTTCAAAGGATTACATGTTGCAAAAAAAAAAAAAAAAAAAAAAATCCAGTTTTAGCATGATCTTCAAAGTTCAGGTCAAGTCTTTTAAGATAAATGGTTAAATCATCATAAACTTTCTAACCCTATATAATAAGGCCTATTTTTTTTTTACGAATTATCTATAACAGTCATGTCAATTTCCCCCCCCCCCAAAAAAAAAAAATCTACAGCAGTAATGGAAAACCTTTCAATTTTTAATATATTTTAATATTTCTTTAATGATAACTTTCATTACTAACTTAAGAAATTTAAATGAACACTAGCTGTGAAAAAAAACTAGATTTCAAAATGCAATGAAAATGAAAAGATAAGGGCTTAACAGATACGAAAATACATTGTACAAAGAGAAAGCTCAGGAAGAGCAACAGTTAGCAGTCTCTCTCTCTCTCTCTCTCTCTCTCTCTCTCTCTCTCTCTCTCTCTCTCTCTCTCTCTCTCTCTCAAGTGAAAAGTGTGCAGCGATTAATCAAGTAGCTGCCGACGATAAAGACCTGATCCATTAACTAATTCCTAAAAGCTGATTTCACTCAAACAGATCTCTGTTAATAGTAAACATGAGAGAGAGAGAGAGAGAGAGAGAGAGAGAGAGAGAGAGAGAGAGAGAGAGAGAGAGAGAGATTAAGTTCTTCCTTAAGATAGATTTGGTCGAATTGATCTTTGCAATAGTTAACAGAGAGAGAGAGAGAGAGAGAGAGAGAGAGAGAGAGAGAGAGAGAGAGAGAGAGAGAGAGAGAGAGAGAGAGAGAGATTGTGCTTATTTAAAGTTCATTTGGTGGCATTAATATTTGATAATAGTTAACAAGGCGAAGAGAGAGAGAGAGAGAGAGAGAGAGAGAGAGAGAGAGAGAGAGAGAGAGAGAGAGAAGCCATTGCAAAGTGACCAGTGGCTCATACATTCGTTCTAATGTTACTCGCAGGTAATTCATCTGCCCTCAACCGACTGCTACTTGATGATTATTATTTCAAACAATAGATTGGAGCAAGAAGCAAAAACACAAAAAAAAATTAACAAACCAGAGGGGTACTCATTAGAGCAGAGGCCTTGACCTTGACCTTTGACATTAACTTATTTTAATTGGCGTGGATTTTCATACACTCAAATGTGAACCAAGATTGAAATCGCAGTGACAACGATGTCCAAACTTATGACTGATTACGTGAATTGGACATTTTGCTTGACCTTGACCTTCCAAAATTTAATAATTTCCAATTTTTTACATAACAGTTAATCCCTGAACGTGGCATTACTCTAAGATTAAAATTGTGGACAGGAAGCTGTCCACAAACATACACACACACACACACACAAACAAACACATAAATAGGGGCTGAAATCTAACCTCCTCCCAATTTCGTTGACGGCTATCTATGAGCAATACGTCTTTCCCAGCCAGATAGACACCAGTGACAAAGAGCCATAAAATTCCCCTCACATCATACTGGGGAAAACCTTTCGCATGGATCCCCAGTCGGTCGCAAGAAATTTATTGTGATCAGCCGGGTTAGAAGCATTAGCATTTTCGCCTCATTTGCATCTAAACCGCCGTATTATAATCCATTCGAAAGACAAACGACTTTTGTATTTAATCCCGCAAGATAAAGCAGACGTCCTGCCAAACG
>NC_090738.1:31796467-31803967 GCF_036898095.1 Palaemon carinicauda
GTTTTCCTTTGTTGGAAAAAAACTAAATTAATTTCCTCTTGGTAAATGTGCTGAGCAAATCCGCTCCTACTTCATCAAATAAGACAAACATCTACATCTGCCTCTTCTTAAAGAAAACGAGGTCAGCTTGATGATGAAACTAAAGCTTCTAGTTTTATTTATAACAAGAATTAAAAGACGATGTTGTGCTTTGACAAAGGATACCGACTATTATCATTATCATTATTATTATTATTATTATTATTATTATTATTATAAACTAACCTATAACCCTACTTGGAAAAGCATGATGCTATAAGCCCAAGGGCTCCAACAGGGGAAAATAGCACAGTGAGGAAAGGAAATAAGCAAATAAACAAACTACAAAAAAAGTAACATTGAATTGAATTACTTTATCTGGAAAATGAAAAACATAACAGAATAATAAAATCAAAATAGTAGAAAGTTAAAGGAATGTTTTTCAATAAAAATGTCAACAAACTGGAATCTTGCTGCTTACGTCAAAATAAGTATTAATTTATTTACTACATTTGCTTATTTACTTACCTGAAGGCTTATTCATTGCACTGTACTATTCAAAAACATTAACGTCGAGTTTATGACTGCAATTCTGTCTACATAAAACAAACGAAATTGTTTGGATGATATCAAAAGAACCTATATTATTTTTAAGCGTGAAGGAAGGCAAAACAACTAACTTACTTTTATAGAAAAATTAAAGTATGAGAGATGCAGGGGTTTTAATTAGCTTATAAATTATTCTTTTTTTTATTTTGAAGTTTTAATTCTCGTGTTATTTTGAAGTTTTTATACTGTATATATGAAAGATTTCTTTTAATGTATTCATTGTTCGTAAACTTCTCTTGTAGTTTTTCCCTATTTCCTTTCCTCACTGGGCTATTTTCCCTGTTGGAGCCCTTTGGGCTTATAGCACCCTGCTTTTTCCAACTAGGGTTGTAGTTTAGCAAGTAACAACAACAATAAATATTTAAAAAAAATAATAACCAAAATAATAATAATAATAATAATAATAATAATAATAATAATAATAATAACAATAATAATAATAATAATACACGATGATAAGATAATAAAGCAGAGACAAATGGTGATTAAACCGAAGAAATCTATGGTTTATTCACTTGTTGCAATATGGTCCATACATACATACACACATAAAAATATGTTTATAAAGACACACGCACACACACATACATATATATATATATATATATATATATATATATATATATATATATATGTGTGTGTGTGTGTGTGTGTAATGTTCTATATTTATGACATATCATTATGTAGATCCCTTTTGGTTTATGAATATTTATTATGAATATTACAAAATATATGGAAATCTTTCTGTGGTGATGTATACAATCGGAAAATGAAGTCCTGCTTAAAAGAAACTCGATAATCAAACGTCATAAGAATATTTACTATTAATAAATACATTAGAAGGTCCAATAACCTTTCCATTTCTTAATTTCTTGATCCTTCTCAGACTTCCTCAATTTTTACTGAATTATTTTCCCAGTGAAATTATTTAGGTAAGATTTATAATTCAAATAGTGTGACCCAGGAGTAATAGTAAATAAATTATATTTCGATTAAACTATATATTACTAGGTTTTAATAAGTAACATATAAAAAATAGGAATTATGATGATAAAAAAACAAACAAATAAAAACATACATATTAAATTACTATCTAAACATTAATTGGGCTCCACAAGGCACCATGAAAGTTGGAAGACCCAGGACTACATGGCTGAAGACTATGAAGCGTGATGTAGGGGATGACGAATGAAGAAATATTGATGAAAAAGCTCAAGATAGAGACGACTGGTGAAATATAACTGAGGCCCTTTGCGTCAATAGGCGTAGGAGATGATGATGGTGAAATTACTCTTCCTCTTGTTTTGTTAAAGTTTTTACGGTTTATATGGGAGATATTTATTTCAATGTTGTCACTCTTCTTAAAAATTTTAATTTTTCTTGTTTCCTTTCCTCACTGGGCTATTTTCCCTGTTGGAGCCCCTGGGCTTATAGCATCCTGCTTTTCCGACTAGGGTTGTAGCTTAGCAAGTAATAATAATAATAATAATAATAATGATAATAATAATAACAACAACAATAATAATAATAATAACAATAATAATAATAATAATAATAACAATAACAACAACAACAACAACAATAATAATAATAATAATAATAATAATAATAATAATGGTGTTTGAAAACAAAATATTGACTCGAGAATAAGCAAAAAAACATGTAAAGACAACCAGCCTCCCTTGGAGACAAAGGGAAAAAGAGAAAAGTAATGAATATCTTCCTTTCCTTAATGCTCGTCAGCTTGTACATCTATTATGCCATTGAGAGATTTGACGGTTGATATACTAGACTGGTGTGAGAGCGTTTAATGTAGTCTTTTAAGCTCGCCAGATATCATTACCAGTCTACATGAAGCCTTGGCATCATAATTATGCTACGTAAAACGATGAGTGTTTTATATAATAAGCTTCCATCTGCCCCTTTATTTACATATGAATAAGGGGTAATTTTATGTCGCCCCCCACCCCCCCTGTGTTGTATTAATAATAATAATAATAATAATAATAAATCTAACAACAACAACGACAACTGCAATAATAATAATAACAACAACAACAATAATAATAATAATAGTATTAACAACAAAAACAACAACAACAACAACAACAATAATAATAATAATAATAATAATAATAATAATAATAATAATAATAATCTTTATTTCAGCAAAAGCTCATTCGTTGTATGTATGATTGGTTCTGAATGGGTAACTTCTTATCTATATATGTATGTATATATTTGTAGTTATGTTGGGGACTGCATTTCCCTCAATTATCTCTGTAACGACATAAGTCCTAGATGAATTATATATATATATATATATATATATATATATATATATATATATATATATGTGTGTGTGTGTGTGTGTGTATACATATATATATGATATATATATATGTATGTGTGTGTGTTTCTCTGTGTATATGTGTATGTATATCAGACGCATAACACACACATATATATATATATATATATATAATATATATATATATATATATATATATATATATATATATATATATATATATATATATATATATATATATATATATAAATACTAGGGCACTTGCCCATATTTTACTTTCTGACTGGAGTAAGATAACTATGATAAGCTTTTATCATGGAAATAAGTCATTTAAATATATTTCACATGCGTCATGTAACGTAAATTCCTGATAAAGAAGGACTTTAAACATAAAGTAAAATTAAAATATGTCGGACGTACAGGAAATACTGCAATATAGGAAATATGCTCGAATTGCAACATATACAGTATATGCTATGTATTCAATCCACGGCATATCATGCACAGTAAAGATATGAGTATATAAGATTTGTAGCCTAGATATACATAGACACGTTTGTATAGATTCTAGAACAACATACGGAGCTAAAACAGAGCTATGTTGCACATAAAAAAAATCATCAATTAATATCAGATACATTGGACATGGTAAATGTACATACATGCATCTAATACACAATTATTATTATGCTACAGAATATATTGTGAATATGATCTACACACTTCATGCCTAGAGTTTTAATTGCAACTAATAAATCAAGCATCATATGCTCATGAATGGCAGAGGCAAGGGACAGTGACATTGCCTTAACAAGCAGGACAATGCCCTAGAGACTGACCATATTACATATGATCAGCGCCCAAGCCCCCCTCTCCACCCAAGCTAGGACCAAGGAGGGTCAGGCAATGGCTGCTGATGACTCAGCAGATAGACCTATAGGCTCCCCCGAACCACCCAGCCTTAGCTTACGAAGATGGTACGATTGCAGCGACCAAAGAAATTATCGAGTTTGAGCGGGACTCGCACCCCAGTCTGGCGGTCACCAGTCAGGGACGTTACCACATCGGCCACCACAACCCTATATCTTTAGCCTTTAATCCACTATGTAACTATGATAAATGGCCTCTATTACGTTGATTTGGTTCATTTCTTTCTGTGCACGGTCCTCCGTAGCCATATCTGTCGTCTGTTTCGTAAACGAATTTAAAATGATTTAGCAAGATACTAAGACCCATTGGGTATCAGAGCAGCCAGCGTTTAGTCTATATGTACATCATGTATAATAGAGCTTGGGAAACAAATATTAAATAAATATTCACACATACACACACATGCACACACACGCACATATATATACATATATATATATATATATATATATATATATATATATATATATATATATACATATATATATATATATATATATATATATATATATATATATATATATACTGTATATATAAACTCAAATAGAAACCTGTGCCATAACATGTTTTTGACAATATTTGGTAAACCCTACGGGGATTACTCATATGTTTATACTTATCTGTGTCAAAGAGCAAAACAATCATCATACTAAGAAAATAATAATGATTAAACAGACTCTCCTAAGAAGGTAATTTCACATATATACTTGCAAATAATATTAAAATAATTATCCATCTAACTAAATCTTATTAGTTTCGCTATTGAAAAATTACTTTAAATTCCCCCTTTAAATTATCATTTTCAAATCATGCTGCGGTTGTTACTGTGTAATACCACTGCTATTACACTGGAAATTACACCATAAATTCATTAGTAAATTCAGAAAATATTTTTAATTTAATTAAATTTAATTAAAAAAAATATTCACAATTACCATCAACAAATCAATATAATTTTGTCACATGAAACCATTAGGGAAAAAAAAAACAAGAAATTAAAGTTACATGGAGTCAAACATTTGTTAGTGTCCTCTATTTTACCTTGGCAAAGCGCACATCTTATGAGGGAATGCATAAAGGACCATTAAACCACCATTTTCAGCATTATTATTATTATTATTATTATTATTATTATTATTATTATTATTATTATTATCACCGGATATTAGATATCTTTATTTAAATTACCACTTTTTACTATTATTATTATTATTATTATTATTATTATTATTATTATTATTATATTATTATTATCATCACCCAGATTTTAGATATTTTTATTTTAATCACTTTTTTACTATTATTACTATTAATATTATCATCATCACCCGGATTTTAGCTATTTTTATTTAAATCACTTTTTACTATTATTATTATTATTATTATTATTATTATTATTATTACCTCTTTTATCTATAATAATTATTCCCTAGACTGCCCCTACTTACACTACTACCATTACTGCTGTTATTTCAACTTAGGAATACGCTTACGCACCCATGGTCGTAAATGCGTTCATATACGCATCACTAATAACGCACCACGGTCATGCAATGCTCCATAACGGACGAGTTGTAGAGTATATGCTGCTGTATGTGTGCGGGCCGAGTAGGCGTCAAACACCTTGTAAGGCTGTCAGTCTTGAGGATGGACTCAACCACCACATCCTGCTTCAACTATATAAGAGTCTCTCCCAGTCCCAGCCACCCTCTCCCCCCACCCCCCTTTCAAACCTCTCATTCATGCGGGACAGCTCTCTCTCTCTCTCTCTCTCTCTCTCTCTCTCTCTCCTCTCTCTCTCTCTCTCTCTCTCTCTGTCAAAATATCGAGTTTTTGTGTCTCTCTGCTAAGGAATTTCATAATCTGTAACCAAATATTGATCATATAGATTGCGAAATATTAACAACAACAACAACACCAATATTAATAACAACAACAACAATAATAATAATAATAATAATAATAATAAGAATAATAATAATAACGATGATGATGACGTTATAATCAATAATAACAGTGAAAACTGACAAAATGAAACTAGGCCTATATGTTTGAATATTAATTAAAGTTTTTTTTTCTTCTTTATCAGGCTGGTGAATTAAGAATTTCTTAATCATAACGATAAACGTAAAAGTTACGATTCAAGATAAAAAAAAAGGACCAAGCAATATCGATGCCCAAACATATGAGTAAGACAAATACACCTATCAATCATCCCCTCTCCTAAGTACCCTCGTTCTCTATTTGTCCTGTTTAGGCTCTAATCAAATAACTCCTCATTCCCCTTCCCCAGCCCCCCGCACCTCAACCACCACCCCCTAGACCTCCATATCCCCCCTCCCTAACAGGGCCCCATCCTCATGACAACATTCAGCCTCCATCCTTCCATCCCTATGACAAGCGTTTACCCCCTCCTTTACAGCCTTCATCCCAGTGACAGCATCTATCTCCCCCCTTCCCTCACGGCCTCTATCATCCTCTGGTGACATCCAATGACCCCTTCCCGGTGTCCTACCCCCCCTCCCATTTCATCCATTTTATGATCTAAGTCTTCCAACCCCCCTTCTGCTCTTTGTCCCTGCCTGTCAGCTTTTATAGTTACCAATAATTCGGTCTCCTCCACTCTTTTAACATTACAAATGCCTTATCTTTTCCCTCCTTTTCACTTGTTCCCCTACCATTTTTTTCATTCTCTCTCTCCTCTCTCTCCTCCCCTCTCTCTCGCCTCTCCTCTCCTCTCTCCTCTCTTCTCTCTCCCTCCCCTCTCTCTCTCCTCCTCTCTCTCTCCCTTCCATCGTCTGTCACTGTCCTTTCAATATGATCAGGGTCTATCTCGTGTCCCTTTTCCTCTGTCATTTTAGTGAACTCTAGCCAGACGTCAGGAGGAGGGGGAGGGGGGGGATATGAAGGAGAGGGGGAAGGGGAGGGGGGTTAGGATATCATTAGTCCAAGGTAATGTGGAGATAGCTTCCACTATCGTACACTGGACTTTATCAGGAGCAATTCGATTTATATTCAAATTTTGTTCTTCCACTCAGGGACACATTTCATTTTGTAGTGTGGGGTTTATTTTTATCATGAAATCGAAATAAAATCTGGTTGTATTATTATCAATTGGAATCTTTAATATTGTTAATGTTGTATTGTTTTGACAGCGAGTTCGTATAACTATATCTTTGGATACTATTAACGTTAATTCCAATGACTGAATGACTACATCTATACACACTAAAAAAAAAAATAGTAATAAAAAAAGTGTACTATATAAACAAGTTTTTATTCTCAAATAAAAATATCCTTAATCTGCGCTAAATTAACAAACCGAATTAAGTTTACTTTTAATTAAAACAAGTATGATTAAATATTTGTGTCCAGGATTAGAGGAGGCATTTCATTTCTTCTTCTTCATTACGACAAACAACGTAAAACAGTGGAAAAAATAGCATATTTTTTCGTCTGCCACCATAAGCTGAAATGCAATTTGGGTCGTCGAATTTCATGAAAGCTCTCGAATGTCTAAAACCTTATGTCTGTATTAGGCAAGCGAAAAAAACAGGGCACCCTCTTGTTGAAAAACAGCCAATTTTCACCCGATTCAGACGTAGCCTGTATGAATTTTTGATTGACACCCG
>NC_090738.1:31808059-31820559 GCF_036898095.1 Palaemon carinicauda
AATTGATAGTTGGATCTCTCTCTCTCTCTCTCTCTCTCTCTCTCTCTCTCTCTCTCTCTCTCTCTCTCTCTCTCTCTCAGTATAATTTGTGGAAGGGTGTAAGAACTAGGAGGCGTTTTGAACAAAATCATAAGAATGTAGATATACTATATATATATATATATATATATATATATATATATATATATATATATATATATATATATATATATATATATATATACAGTATATATATATCGTGGCTTCCTTCATTCTCTCTCTCTCTCTCTCTCTCTCTCTCTCTCTCTCTCTCTCTGTCGATGATACTAAACTAGTAGGTTGGCCAGGGCACCAGCCGCCCGTTGAGATACTACCACTAGAGAGGTATTGGATCCTTTGACTGGCCAGACAGTAATGCATTGGATCCCTCTCTCTGGTCACGGCTTATTTTTTCTTTGCCTACACTTACACAGAATAGTTTGGCCTATTCTTTACATATTCTCGTCTTTCCTCATACATCTGACAACAATGAGATACTTAACACTTCTTCACCCAAGGGGTTAATTACTGTACTGCAATTTGTTCAGTGTACTTTCCTCTTGGTAAGGGTAGAAGAGACTCTTTAGCTGTGGCAAGCAGCTCTTCTAGGAGAAGGACACTCCAAAATTAAACCACTGTTCTCTAGTCTTGGGTAGTGCCATAGCCTCTGTACCATGGTCTTCCACTGTCTTGGGTTGGAGTTCTCTTGCTTGAGGGTACACTCAGGCACACTATTCTATCTTATTTTTTTTTCTTCCTCTTGTTTTTTTTTGAAATGGTGTGTTGGGCAGGCTTAATAGAAGGGCCATGGATGCCTGGTGGTTTATCAAGAGGAGGTCTTTTCCTTTTTCTGATTATTTTTCTTCTCAAAACCATCCTTACTGTCCTCCCTTCAGTTGAAGTGGCTATCCTGGAGGGTATTTAGCCTTGCATGGTGTATCGGCTCCTCCATGTTGACCAGTTTTTCCGACTTTTTACTATAGTCTATGGGTATCATCAATCACTTTGTTTATAATTCTGTACGTATTGTTTTTGTTATAATTCTTGGTAATCTAGTTTTTAAGTATGATGTCTCTTTTTTATTTCTATTAATTCTTATGCTGTCTGGAGACATTGAGCGAAATCCGGGACCAGTACGTCCTAGATTTCGTCAATGTCGTCTTCTGTATTGCAATATTCGTGGTCTTCATGCAAATATCCAAGACCTTACAGTTGCGTCCAGACAGTATGATATTCTTTTGTGCTCAGAAACTTTGGTTTCTAATATGAGGCACTCATCTGAGCTCCTTATAACTGGTTTTAAGAAGCCAATAATGTTGAAACGTGATGCCATCCCTAGGGCCAAGGGAATGGCGGTGTATATTAGGACCGAGTACCCTGCTTCTCATAAGTCCTGCTATCAATGTGGATGTCATGAGATTCAGGTAATAAAAGTTTGTGGCAGGCATAACAACTTTTATTTGTGTTCGATCTACCGGAATCCAAACATAGATGATTCTATCTTCGATTGTCTTCTTACCATTATGGCTAAGATACAAGAAGATGATAGAAAGGCTTCTTTTGTCTTTGTTGGTGATTTTAATGCTCACCATAGGGAGTAGTTAAGTTCTATCTCTCCTACCGATCGCCATGGCTTAAGAGCTTTAGACTTTACCTCTGAATCAGGCTGTGAGCAAATCATAAATGAAGCTACTCACAGGTCTGGTAATTGCTTGGACCTCGTATACACTGACTCCCCTGGCGTTATAACTAGTAAGGTTGGTTCTCCAGTCGGGACATCTGATCATGCCTTGATTTCATTATTAGTGAAGACTGAGCAGCCTGTCCCTGATATATCATATTCTTGTAAAATTTATATGAAATCCCAAGCAGACTGGAATGGGATTTTACATGATCTTTTGTGCTTGAATTGGTCACAATTATATAATAGTGTAGATCCTGTTGTCCCTTTGAATGAGAATCTAGTCAACATAATTGATAGGCGTATCCCTTCTCGTGTGCTAAGGTACCGAATGAAGGACAAACCGTGGTTCAATGATGATTGTAGACATGCTTATTTGGAGAAACAGGAGGCCTATCATCTTTGGAAGGGTAACAGATTAGATTTGACCTGGAACAACTATACTCAGCTTCGAGCTTTTGCTCAGAGAGTTTATGCCTCAACTGAAAAGGAGTACAATTTAACCATAAAAGAAACACTTTCTGGTACAACTCAGGAACATAAATGGTGGTCTACCCTTAAATCTGCACTCTTTGGTGTAGATGTAACAGTTCCTCCTTTACTTAAACCAGATGGCTCAGTCACTCACTGTCCAAAGGAAAAGGCAACCCTTTTGGCTGATGTTTTTGACAGTAAACAGAGTAATGAAAAACTTGAACTTCCTCATTCCTGTTTTCCTGAGGCTAAACTAACTAGTTTAGCTTTTCGATCTCGTGAGATTAAAGCTCTGTTGATGGACCTTGATGCTTATGGAGGTGTAAACCCAATTGGTATTTTTCCTTTGTTTTTTATAAAGACAGCAGATTTCTTAGCTCCAAAGTTATCTGTTATTTTGCGCAAGTTAGCAAGAAGAGGAGCTTTTAGCACTAGTTGGAGAATTGGTAATGTTACTCCTCTATGTAAATGTGTTTGTGGTAGCTCAAGTCCCACTGATTACCGCCCAATTTCCATAACTCCCATATTATCTAAAGTTTTTGAACGTCTTCTGGCAAAACGTCTTAATAGGTTTGCTGAAGGTAATCATCTACTCCCTAGTTTGCAATTTGGTTTTCGTAAAAGCCTTGGAGCATGTGATGCCCTTCTTACAATCTCCAATGCTGTACAGAAATCCCTTGATTGTGATTGGGAAGTTCGTATGATTGGCCTTGATTTTAGTGCTGCCTTTGACCGTGTTAATCATGAGGCCCTTGTTTTCAAACTGAAACAGTTGGGAGTGGGTGGGTCGTTTCTTAGCATTATTATTGATTTTTTAAGTAATAGATCTCAAAGAGTTGTTGTTGATGGGCACCATAGTGATTATAGGAATGTGATATCCGGTGTTCCACAGGGTAGTGTTCTTGGCCCATTACTTTTCATACTATATACACATGACATGTGGTTTGGCCTAGAAAACAAGCTTGTTGCATATGCAGATGATGCTACTCTCTTTGCATCAATTCCATCCCCTGAATGTAGATCTAGGGTTGGTGAATCCCTTAATAGAGATTTAGCTAGAATTAGTGCATGGTACAAATTATGGGGTATGAAGTTGAATCCTAACAAAACTCAAAGTATGATTGTAAGTAGGTCAAGGACGGTGGCTCCTCAACATCCGGATCTCAGTATTAATAATGTTTCTCTAAATGTGTATGACTCTTTCAAAATTTTAGGTGTGATTCTCGACAGTAAATTTACTTTTGAGAAACATATAAGGTCTGTGTCTTCTTCAATTGCACAAAAAATAGGCTTATTGAGAAAGTCTTTCAAGATTTTCGGTGATCAATCTATTCTGAAGAAGTGTTTTAATTCTTTCATTCTACCTTGTTTTGAGTATTGTTCTCCTGTCTGGTCTTCAGCTGCTGATTCTCATCTTAATTTGTTGGACAGAAACTTACGGTCTATTAAATTTCTTATTCCTGATCTAGATATTAATCTCTGGCACCGTCGTTCAATTAGTTCATTATGCATGTTGCATAAGATTTTTCATAACTCTGAGCATCCTTTACATTCAGATCTTCCTGGACAATTCTATCCTGTTCGTAATACTAGGCAGGCAGTTAATTCTAATAGCCAGGCCTTCTCCATCACGAGGCTCAATACTACGCAGTACTCTAGAAGTTTTATTCCAGCTGTTACCAAAATGTGGAATGATCTTCCTAATCGGGTGGTTGAATCAGTAGAACTTCAAAAGTTCAAAGTTGGAGCAAATGCTTTTTTGTTGACCAGGCGGACATGAGTCTTTTATAGTTTATTTATGACATATTTGTTTTTGATGTTGTTGATAGTTTATATGTGACATGTCTGTTTTGACGTTGTTATTGTTTTTAGAATGATTTATTGTTAATTTGTTCTCTTCATTTATTTATTTCCTTATTTCCTTTCCTCAATGGGCTATTTTTCCCTGTTGGAGCCCCTGGGCTTATAGCATCTTGCTTTTCCAACTAGGGTTGTAGCTTGGATAGTAATAATAATAATAATAACAAGTGAGCAAGTCCTGAACGCGGACATGGTCCTCTTAGAGGACATACCTCCGCCAAGGTGACCTAGAGCGCCATATGTCCTAGAATCATGAATTGATGTGACTTCGACCTTCACATGACCTTGACCTTCACGTGACCTTCAAGTGACCTTGACCTTCACGTGACCTTGACCTTCACATGACCTTGGCTTCAAGTGACCTTGATCTTCAAATGTACTTGACCTTCACGTGACCTTGACCTTCAGGTGACCTTGACCTTCACGTGACCTTGACCTTCACGTGACCTTGACCTTCAAGTGACCTGCTTGACTTTTGACCTTCAAGTGATCTTTGTTCATTTGCCACTGATACTTAATATGACATTGATATAATGCACCAATATGACCTTGACCTTTGACCTTTATAAATTTGAACATCACCCATGGGTTGCGCCTGGACTAGGACTTCCCTGTTGGCTTATGCAAAAGTCAGTGCTTTATTTCTGTCTCTTGATATGGCCACTTATGTCATAGTGACACCAGTGACCCCTGTGACCTTGACCTTGGGGTGACCTTGACCAAAATTTAATCAGTTCTTCCATACACATTGGGGAACTACTTGGCCAAGTTTGAAGTGATTCCGTGTAGAAATGTGGCCTCTACGTTGTCCACAGACAGACAGACAAACAGAGAAACAAACAAACCGAACCGAAAACATACCCTCCTGGCGGAGGTAATAATAGGCATAAATGCTGTGAACTCAGAAGACGTAGAAGCCTTAAGAGAGGATCTAATGAAGTTAAAAGAATAGCCCCAAAAATGCAAAATATTTTCCAACTGTGGGAAATGCAAAATGGTGTACATAGTTTATGGTAACCCACAATCAGATAGATGACTCACTGTTGGGTAATGAAATAGAAAGTGTGGACCAGGAGGAAGATCTCGGTATTATTATCAGCAAGGATTTGAAGTTCAGCAAACAGAGCATGAAAGCTGAGAAGAAAACACAAAACATAATAGGTTACATAAAGAGACAATTCAAATACAGAGAGAAAGACACTGTAGGCATACTACAGCTGTAGCCTACACAGATAAACCATAACGTTAATACTCTTCAAATTCATCTATCCTGCCCTTTTTAATATATTAAAATCTTTCTTTCATTCTCCTGCACAGTCTACAACTTTACCCTATGAATAAGTCTTTTGGCAAAAATGTTATTAGCATTTACACTGACATAGGCCTAGGTGCGAATCTAAGGAATTTGCACTTGATATTTCATTAACTTTTGCGCCTGCACTCTACTCGAGTGCCACTGTTCCTAACCTGCTACCCTCTCCCTATCCCTTCTTTATCTTACATCTATTCCCCTTATCCACATTAATCCTACCATTCTTCTCTTCCTCATTCTTTAGTCAAATTGTCCATTCAATTATTCACGCAAACTCAAGATTTTTCATAGCCAAAGAGATCTCCTCATTTCACTGCCTGATATCCACACAAACATATTACTTTCATTAGCATAAAAATGTTATTCCCAATTAGCATAGTTTCAATATATAAGCCGTCTTTTTTCACATTATTATCACGCTGATATGACCAATCTCTTGCTTGAGGGTACACTCGGGTACACTATTCTATCTGATTTCTCTTCCTCTTGTATTGTTAAAGTTATCATAGTTTATATAGGAAATATTTATTTCAATGTTACTGTTGTTAAAACATCTTATCTTTCCTTGTTTCCTTTCCTCACTAGACTATATTCCCTATTGGGGCCTCTAGGCTTATAGTATCCTGCTTTTTCCAACTAGGGTTGTAGCATAGCAAATAATAATAATAATAATAATAATAATAATAATAATAATAAATAATAATAATATCTCTGATGCAACCAATCTCTTTCACATTATCATCTCTCTGATGTAAGCTATCACGTTCACCTTATCATCTCATTATTATCTCGCTGATATGACATATCAGGTTCACAATCAACAGCCTACTGCAAAACCTATCCTTCTCTATCCAGTAAGGATAGCCTATCCCTCCTATCCCTCCTGTCCCATACAGCACACATACCTCACCCCTCCACTCAGATAACACAAGCACACACTACAGAAATTCCTTATCCCTGGCTATCCATTTCCCTATCCTATCCCACACGGACCCCTATCCTTCCTAATGCAAACCCATTAATCAGGGAAGTGTAAAGTATCCTTTCAATCTAAATTTTTTTTTTTCATTCAGATTCTCTTGTGATTAAGCTAGAAAAGAAAAAAAAACAACTCCTTCATTACATCGTAAAATATCCCCTCTCACACTGGTAATCCCACTTCGCTCCTTTTGCGTTAACAAATATATTAATGTTTAATATATTAATATACAAGTTAGGGCAGCATGCTGTCTCCACCCCTCCCCTTCTCAAATCCCTGTCTCCCTCCCCGCTTTGTCTGTCGTTTGCCTTCGCCTCTATGTCAGACACTTAACTTCCCTCTCACCCCGCTTAATTGCATAACACACTTTCTCTCTTCTCCTCGTGAAGCCTTTCGCAAATTTCTCCTTTCGTTACATTCCTTCATTGTCCCTATATCTTTCCCTACACTGCACTCCCCGCCCCCTTTCCTGCATTACAACCCCCTCCATTTTTAACTATTCGATCTTGTCTCATTACCACCCGTCTCTCTCCCTCTACAACCGTCGAGTGTAGCTAACCGCCATGGCCGCTCACACGAACATATCATGCACTGTGTCCTCTCTTCCTTCTCTCGAAGCTTCTGTCGCGTTCCCCTTCTCTTCCCCCATACCTCCCCTACCCTACCTTAGAGAGAGAGAGAGAGAGAGAGAGAGAGAGAGAGAGAGAGAGAGAGAGAGAGAGAGAGAGAGAGAGAGAGAGAGTAGTCTATAATGTAGTTGGTTGTCACAACACAATATTATGTGTAACCGGAAAGACGAGTTAAATTCTATACGAAAATTCTTCCGTCAGCAGAACCTAATAATTATCGCCTTACAATCCATCCTATTCTGGCAACGGAATTCGCAATATCTCTGAGACGTTATCACTCACACACACACATACTATACTTCATAAATAGGCAGACATATCAAATAGTGAAGTAACAATATGAAAAGAACAGCAGTGTAAGACTATAAAGTGTTCCTGACCTAGAAGTAGCCTTACGATGTGCGAGTTATCACTATGAGAGAGAGAGAGAGAGAGAGAGAGAGAGAGAGAGAGAGAGAGAGAGAGAGAGAGAGAGAGAGGGGCAACGCTGCTCATCTCCCCCTCAAACCATTCTTATTTTTTTTTCTATTTTGTTCATCATGTGTCATTTATTGTTATTTTCATTATATTATCTATATAATTTTCATATTTATGAAACGCAAATTTTCAAATATACAGTATATATATATATATATATATATATATATATATATATATATATATATATATATATATATATATATATATATATATATATATATATATATATATATATATATGTGTGTGTGTGTGTATATATATATATATATATATATATATATATATATATATATATATATATATATATATATATATATATATATTAAATATTATTATAGACTTATTATCGCCTAGAAATCTGATATGTTCAAGGCAGTGTTACCAAAGTTTGCATAATTTTATGCTTTTAGCATAATTTGGCCTAAGATTTGGGGCTTAGCATAAATTCTAGCATAATCAGATATTTAGCATAATTCTAGCATACTTCCACAATATTTGAATTACAATGCAGATAATTCCTGGATTTAGGCTATATTTGCTTGAAGTAGAACTGGCAGTTCAACTTCCAAAGCGCCTTCCTCTTAGTGACCCAACATTGACATCTATTTGTTCCCTCCTTGACCCAAATGACGTTGCACGAGGCAATAAATAAACTTTCTATAGTAGATATTTCTGCAAAGTTTCCTGGAATCATTGCAGCAGAAGATTTGGATCATGAATGAAGGTTGCTGGTAATGAGCGAGGAGGCAAATAATATTCTTTCTCAAAATTCCACTATGGATACTGAAATGTTCTGGTCAAAAATCAACCAAAGTGGTAAATATCCAAATTTGTCTAAATTGGCAAAAGCATTACTAACAATTCCTATCAGTAATGCTGATTGCGAAAGAATATTTTCCTCTGTAAACTTGAAAAAAAATGAAAAGAGAAACCGCCTTAAAAACGCCACTCTAACAAATGAGTTGATTGCTGGAGAAGGCATACACTATAACGAGGGGGTCATTAAATTTGAGCCCACTAAAGCAATGATAAATTCTATGAATAGAAATATGTACCCACAGTGGCATAGTCAGTAAGGTGTGAGTGTATAGGCCTACATATGTTTTCCTTTATAAGTAAAGTATGATTTTTTTTGTTCATTTTCTTTATATCGTCAGTAAAGTGTGAATGTATACATATGTTTTCCTTCATAAGTAAAGTATTTTTTTTCTTTATATAAGTATCAAAATGTTAATTATGTTTGAAGAAATTTTCACGCATTGTGCAGGTAGCTAATTGCATATGTGAAATATGAAAGAAAAAGGATATTTTATTTCAGTTTTTTTTAACAAGTTTTCATCAAATATATCCAATTATTACAGTGAACCCTCGCTACTTCGCGGTTCGACCATCGCGGATTCACCACTTCGCGGATTTTTTCCATAACCCATATGTATACAGTAATATATATATATATATATATATATATATATATATATATATATATGTATGCATGTATTTATGTATATATGTAGGTACTGTATGTATATGTGTATACATATAAATATATATATATATACACACACACACACACACATATATATATATATATATATATATATATATATATATATATATATATATATATATATATATATATATATATATATATATATATATATCTAAAGTAGGAAGATGTGATTTAGTTCTAAGGGAAAAGTATGGGAAATATGTCTGGGTAATAAGCAAAGCTCTACCTCCAGTTTGTTTCTACATTATGATCAGAGATAGATGTAAACAAAACATTGGTTGCCATTTTTTATCGTACTTTTTAGCATGTTTAGGAAATGCATGATATAAAATCACCTTTAATATTTGTGCCTGTTTTAGTTTAGGGTACTGTAGTACATGCATTAAGTGTTCTGTACATTAAAGGGTGGTTTGTTAACAGTACTACGTACAAGGGAAGGTTTTAAAAGTCTGAATATACATGTTGAATAAACAGGTAAATATGGTGTCACTACTTCGCGGATTTTCACCTATCGCGGCCGCGACTGGAACCTATCTACCGCGATAAACGAGGGTTCACTGTAAATCAAAACAGTCACATTTGTATCATTTCACCTAATATAAACACTGAAAAAGTCCATTATGTTATTTTAACTCAAATGTATTATGGAAATGTTTAAGGCAATAATAATAATAATTAGTGAGCATAATTCTTGCATTATATCATACCACATTTAGCATAAATTCTTGCTTTTTAGCATATATTTTTCATCCGACTAGCATAATTTAGCAAAAATTTGTTGGTAACACTGGTTCAAGGTATTATTTTTGCGCAAACAAACTGACCGTTGATGTTAGTATCATCCCATCCCAACAACCCTGTCTCTCTCTTATCCCATTTCACTAGACTACTGTGTATTTCACGGACCATGACACCCTCTTTTTTTAATATAACTAATGAACTAGGCTTCTGATTAATGTGAAACTGAAACCACCAGAGTTTGAGACACCGACCTAATTAAGAAAAATGGATTCAAGCATCTACTCCGCAGTATTGTCTTACTTTATATAGAGAAATGTCATCTAAATTCTGTGGTTATGGCGAGAACGGAAATTAAGACCTGGCAACTAGGCGTAGAATGACGTGTGTCAACCATGACGTGAGCCCCTGACGTTTACACCTGCCACGCCCCCCTTTCTGTATGGTTATTAAAAGATATATAAGTTGTAGTGAATTATACTGCTCTTTGATGGAATCTAAAGATACTGATTAGTTATTATATTTAAATAAACTAATTTTTAGACTCACTTGTGTTTATTATTTAATTAATAGTTAATTTTACGAAAAAAAAGACCAAAAAATTAAAATCTCGGAAGGCAGTCAGAGAGGTGATCGCGCTAGGGAAGGTACACGCCTGTTACATACGGTCATTGACAAGGCTCCTGCTGACACTTTGCTCACTGACTACTATTGACATTTTATATCATGTCTAGAATGCTTCACCATTGTCCACAAGGTTGTCGTAATGCTTTTGTGTTGCGACTCTTAACATACTTCAAGAGGGAACAACACAACAATAAACTGAAAATTGGATTGAATAGGTTGGTATCATGTTGTCATGTTTAATGCCGTACCATCACGGACATATATAGTTGAATATGATGCATTATCAGATTCTCTCTCTCTCTCTCTCTCTCTCTCTCTCTCACACATACACTGTATATATATATATATATATATATATATATATATATATATATATATAATGAGAGGTTGCTCAATAGATAATTACACGAAAACAAATATTTTTTACCCAAACAGACCGTATGACCGAGTTGCTCATGTCATGGACATGACAAGGAATGCCGTTCGTCAATTGGTCAAGCACACCACACATTCACGGCCAATTGCAGAACAACTATCTCCAGCATCATCACCCTCATTGCCAGTACTATCAAGAGCTCCATCGCCATCACCATTAGCACTGCCCTCATCAGATCCAGTACAGTGTAATTTCATACAGCCAGCTGAAGATATGTTCGACTCTTTTACCATCGGTGCAATTCGCCGATATGTTCACAACAGGTTCTTGTCAAAGGATACCTTTACAATTACTACTCTAACAAGAGCACTTAAGAAGGAAGGTATTTTACCTGAAGGCACATCGGAAACTTCGCTTTGGAGAGTACTTCACAAGATTGGATTTCGATATAAAACGACACAACAAAAAATGTATGCTAGAAAAGAGTCCTTAGACATAGTATGTAAAAGGATCCGGGCTCTCAGAGCTCTCAAACAGTATCGTGAGGAAGGAAGACAGGTGGTCTATTTAGACGAAACATGGTTTACGACAAGGATGAGCCACAATAAAGAATGGGTAGATACAACTCAACCATCCACAACTAACACACATAGCCGACAGGTTCCGCCAGGAGATGGTGAACGCGTTGTTGTGGTAGCAGCTGGTACCAACAAGGGCTTTATTGAGGATTCATTTCTTTGCTATACAGCTAAGAATAGTAGTGGAGACTATCATGGTGAAATGAATGCTGAACTCTTCCAGCGATGGCTGACAACCAAATTACTACCATCATTAGAGGAGCCATCAGTTCTGGTCATCGACAACGCTCCTTACCACAGTCGCCTTACAGAGGAGAGCCACTGTCCAACTACTGGCACCAAAAAAGACGATCTAATAAAATGGTTGCAGCAGCGCAATATCACATACCCACCATACGCTTTGCGACCTGAACTACTCAAAATATGCAAGGAAAATCGACCACCCACCAGATTCACAGTGGACAATACCATTCGCCTGTGGGGTCATGAAATAGTGCGGCTACCACCAGCACACCCGGAGCTAAATGCTATTGAGCAAGTATGGGGTGTCATGAAGAAGTACGTTCGATCATCCCTTCACCATTTTACACGAACGGACCTCAATGCAAGATTGAATGAAGCAAAGTTGTGTGTGACAGAGGACGTGCGGGCAAATGCTGTTCGGCGCTCTGAATACTTTGAGAGAGAGTACTGGTCATTTGATAATATCCATGACAGTGTGGATCCCATCATCATAAGTCTCGCCAGTGACGACGAAAAGGAAGACTTTATTTCAGACAGTTTTGATGAGTAATAAAAAGTGAATGTGAATAATATATATATATATATATATATATATATATATATATATATATATATATATATATATATTTATATTTATATATATAATATATATATGTAAATTATAAATATATATATATATATATATATATATATATATATATATATATATATATATATATATTTACTTTATATATATATATATATATATATATATATATATATATATATATATATATATATATATATATATATATATATATATATATATATATATTCTATTTCAGTCTTGTAACTTTATTCATTATAATGTTAGCTGTTATATTACTAATTATGTACAATACATTTATTGTTAATAAAGTATTACTATTCTTCCACCTCCATCCAATCCTCAGCCATATTAAATATTCATAATGACCATGTTATGTGCGCATCCTCAACAATCATTCCATAACTTC
>NC_090738.1:31825559-31828059 GCF_036898095.1 Palaemon carinicauda
TTAGACGTCCAATTGGAGTGTCTCTCCTTAGAAGAGCTTCTTTTTAGAGGAAAAAAAAAAACAGTTCAGATTGAAGAATTTTAGCTTTCTCTGGTCCTTCAATATTCTCTACTTCTGTGTAGTTTCCGCCTTATTCTGCACAATCTTTATTTTTGGATCATCAACATTATGGACTTTACTTTCTCATTTCAAATCCGCACAATCGTAAAGTGATCAACAAATAATAACTAGTTCTCCTTTTCGGATACTTTATTTCTTCTCTCCCGTTCTCCTTCCTGTCTCCCTCTTCTTCCTGTATTTCCTGTCGGAATCCTTTCAAATAAATTAGTCATTGGTCTTCAAGATTCTTGTTTTGCTTTTCATGACTGCCTTCCTGATTAAACTTGTCGTTGATCCCTTTCGTCTTAGAAGAAAGAAGTCTTCAAAACTAGAATCTTGAAGACTTCTTCTTTCTCTCCATGAGGAAGAAGAAGTCTTCAAAACAAGAATCATGAAGACTTCTTCTTCCTCATGAAGAGAAAGAAGTCTTCAAGATTCTTGCTTTGCTTTTCATGACTGCCTTCCTGATTCCACTTGTCGTTGATCCCTTTCTTCTTAGAAGAAAGAAGTCTTCAAAATAAGAGTCTTGAAGACTTCTTCTTTCTCTCCATGAGGAAGAAGTCTTCAAAACAAGTATCTTGAAGACTTCTTCTTCCTCATGGAGAGAAAGAAGAAGTCTTCAAGATTCTTGATTTGCTTTTCATGACTGCCTTCCTGATTCCACTTATCTTTGATCCCTTTCTTCTTAGAAGAAAGAAGTCTTCAAAATAAGAATATTGAAGACTTCTTCTTCCTCATGGAGAGAAAGAAGTCTTCAAGACTCTTGTTTAGTTTTTCATGACTGCCTTCCTGATTCCACCCTTCAAGTTTTTTAAAAATAAGGTAGATACAGGAACTCTCTATTGTTGGCTGGGCGGGGCTGGCCCCCCCTCCTGCTAGCCCGGAGGGTCTCCCCCCTCCTGCTAGCCCGGAGGGTCTCCCCCTTCCCGCTGGCAGGGCGGGGCTCCCCCCTTCCCGCTGGCAGGGCTGGGCTCCCCCCTTCCCGCTGGCCGGGCGGGGCTCCCCCCTTCCCGCTGTCAGGGCTGGGCTCCCCCCTTCCCGCTGGCCGGGCGGGGCTCCCCCCTTCCCGCTGGCAGGGGGAAGCTCCCCCCTTCCCGCTGGCAGGGCGGGGCTCCCCCCTTCCCGCTGGCAGGGGGATGCTCCCCCCTTCCCGCTGGCAGGGCGGGGCTCCCCCTTTACCGCTGGCAGGGTGGGGTTCCCCCCTTCCCGCTGGCAGGGGGGTGCTCCCCCTTCCCGCTGGCAGGGCGGGGCTCCCCCCTTCCCGCTGACAGGGTGGGGCTCCCCCCTATCCGCGGGCAAAATTTATCATATATATATATATATATATATATATATATATATATATATATATATATATATATATATATATATATATATATATATATATATATATCGTCGAGTTTATATCCCCCACTTGCACAAAACTCAATTTCAAAATAAATATCATCTTGAGAAACGTTACAAGTTTAATGCGCTAGAGCCATGATGTTCGTGAAGTGAATCTTTATCTCACTAAGAGTTGGAATTGTTGAAAGACAAACAGGCAAGAATGGAAGTAATAGGAAGTAATAATGTTGTTTCTGGAAGTGTTGCAAGATTTCGGTAGGTTTGAATAGATGGATAAATTCCAGGAATTTAGAAGGTAAGAAGTAATTACATTTACTAAATCCAAAGAAATATCTTGCAATTCCAAATTATAAAAGGGCTCAGTGCGCCGGCCAATATTCACCTCGTGAGAACTCTTAAAATTTACGTTTTGGTCCAATTATTATTATTATTATTATTATTATCACTTACGCCAAGGAGGACATGTTTTCACCTCTATTTGTTTGTCACCAACCTAACCCAAAAAGTTACGGGCGAATTTTGACCAACGTGCTACAAATATATTAAAAACGATATATTCAGGCCGAATCTCTCTCTCTCTCTCTCTATGAATGTCATTTAGGCCGGCATAACTCATGTATGGTGTTTTTTTTATTATTATTTTACATCGAACCATATCTGAAAGTACTTTTTCTTTCATCGGTGACTTGAACAAGACTAATATCAAAATAATCTAATGTAGCTGTTAACGGAAGGAATTGTTTAGCTGCAATACTCCAATATATATATATATATATATATATATATATATATATATATATATATATATATATATATATATATATATATATATATATATATATATATACACGTGTGTGTATGTGTGTATTCAGTATTTGCAGTGGATATTCGAAACGTCAAATGATAAAACATAATGAAATATGGCAACTCGATTTGTAATATTTTAAAGCTTTCACTAGCAAAAACACCCCTTTGCTGTCTTTGATTCGTTAAGGTTGGAGAGGGTTCCGCCCATTTCATAGTAATAGTAAGAAGAGGAACTCCTTTCATGTTT
>NC_090738.1:31845559-31848059 GCF_036898095.1 Palaemon carinicauda
GTCAAACCGTTTCAAATTTAGTTGATAGATGTTTCACCTATATTACTGAATCTGTTTTATTGACTGTGTGTGTGCACCTGTTTTGTCTTTAAAACATTATAAAAACAGCCTCTATATTGTGTTCTAGCATCCTTGAAATTTTGTAAGTGTGCACCTGAATTGCCCCTGTCCTTGTCACTTGATGATTTTAAGAAAGGGCAAGTAGAAATACCAGACCTTCTTCATTTGTTTTTTACCACACTTCTCTGTGGCTTGCAGAATAAAGATAAGCCTAGTGAATCAGTAAAATGAAGGGTAGTCTCACTATCCCAGGATGTTATTTTCTGTACCAGCTGGGGAAGAGTAAAACCATCCAAGCATCTTTATCTGGGAGTCTGAATGAAAAGCCTCACAGGTAGTCGCAGAGTTGTGGAAATTCTTAATCACTTGGGTCATGCGGTAAGTTATCCCACAGCTGAATCAATTGAGATGGATATAACGTCAAAAATCACAGCAGAGGGGCAATTTTTACCTGATTTGCTCTTACCTCAAGTTGGTCTCTCCACAGGTCTTACTTGGGATAACTATGACGAGCTGACAGAAACCTTATCTGGCTAAGAAACTCTTCATGACACCATTGGGATATGCTACCAAAATAGGCCTGCTGAAGGGGGGTGCAAGGTGCTCAGACCAAAGGGACCACGAATACTGATGCAACTACTGACCAAGTACCTGTGAAAAGACGACGAATATTTGATGCGCCTCAGCGACAAATCATTGCATATAAAAGAAAGCCACTGTCGAAGTTCGAATTTGAAAAATATTCACAAGATCCACAATCCAGCCTGGAGATAGCAAAGAAAATGGATATCATCTGGTAAATATGCTGCTGCCTGATGTCCAGCACCCTTATGTGGCGTGGCTGGAATTCCTTGGTCACGGAGGACAGACTCCCTTTGCAGCAGATTCGGTTTATGGAAAATATTGAACTGCCACCAACAAGATTGGATGTAGTTAAAGAAACTTTAGTCAGGTCTTAAAAGGTTGTGTGTGAGTGCGGTGAGGCTTATGCTATAATGACATATGACCTTGCTATCGCAAAACCTGCACTCCAGATCCAAGCACAAGAATCCCCTATTTTTGACAATATCTATGTTTGTTTTGGTGCATTTCATATTTTCATGGCCTATTTCAGCGCATTAGGTTATAATATTGAATTGTCTGGTTGTACCGAGGTTCTTTGCTCGGCTGATGTGTTGGTTCATGGTCCAGTACGAGGGTTCATTGGTGGAAAACATTTTAACAAATGCAAGCGTATCCATCCCCTGTTTGCACTTGCCTTGCAGATTCTGCATTTTAAGCAATTCATTTTAGAAGGTGGAATACCAGATGAATGCATGGCGTTGTTGAATTCATTTTCTACAGACCCATCACCCCAATCACTTTTGACATTATTGGAGTCCACTGCAATTTGTAATTTGGTGGAGAGATATGGTGAATTCTGTGATCAGACTCGTCAGGGTCATCATGGCTCTACTGCTAGGTTCTGGTTTCTCTACATATATCTTGTTCATATATTCATACATTTTGACAGGGCCAGCAGGACAAATGACCTACACCTCTACATCTATGCTTTAGGCTCAATGATTCCTATATTCTTTGCAACTCACAAGCCAAACTATGCCCGTTAAATGTCATTGTATCAACTCAATATGCTCAATATGGAAATGACACATCCCGGAATCTAGCCAAGTTTTGAAGCAGGTGCACTCTCTGTGCGGAGAACTAGGAAAACCTTTTCCAGAAGTGCAGTTGCTATTACCTTACAGTAAGCTGTGAATAGGGATGCTGCATCCAGTCAAAAGGGTATTGCTGCATTTACACAGAATGTTGCAGTCCGTTAGAGGTGGACAGTGACAAGATCTTTTAGGGAAGCAATTGTGAGTTGTCTCCTGGAAATGACTGGAATCACACTGGTGGATGATGCAATACAGGAACTAAAGCCATCAAGGATGGCCAAAGACAATGCAGACCTTAAGAGCACGATCACAGAGGTGGAGAATACTCTAAATCCATTCCCTGTTAATGATGATACTCTGTATTGCCTAAACACTGGGAAAGCTGCCTCGGATGGTGGGGAAGACAGACTTCTGCAGTCAAAAGACACTGGATCTACCTGGTATCAAGTTTTTGTTAATGAATGTAATGTAGATGGTGGGCGTTTTGAATGGGCTGTTAAGCGAAGAAATGTGATGAATGTCACACAGGATGCAGTAAAAGTTAAACTCACCACAAAGGACAAACAGATCAAGGAAGCAAAATACACCAGAGACATATTTTGAGGGCTGCTGTATTTGTCAGTAAACACAAGAACTTGATCTCAGTATTGTCCTGTCCTACCCTCTCACTCCAGTTCCTTTCTTATTGTGTCATATAACCGGTGATATGAACAAGACATGAAAGAGCACATTAATGGAAAAATTAGAAGCAATGGGAACCTTGAATGCCATACCAGACAGGA
>NC_090738.1:31853059-31857750 GCF_036898095.1 Palaemon carinicauda
TCGCTGTCAAAACAATACAACATTAACAATATTAATGATTCAAAATGATGATAATGATAATAATACAACCAGATTTTATTTCGATTCATGATAAAAATAAACCCCACACCACAAAATGAAATGTGTCCCTGAGTGGAAGAACAAAATTTGAATATAAATCGAATTGCTCCTGATAAAGTCCAGTGTACGATAGTGGAAGCCATCTCCACATTACCTTGGACTAATGATATCCATCCTAACTCCCTCCCCTTCCCCCTCTCCTTCATATCCCCCCTCCTCCTCCTCCTCCTCCTCCTCCTCCTCCTGACGTCTGGCTAGAGTTCACTAAATGACAGAGAAAAGGGACACAAGATAGACCCTGATCATATTGAAAGGACAGTGACAGACGATGGAAGAGAGAGAGAGAGAGAGAGAGAGAGAGAGAGAGAGAGAGAGAGAGAGAGAGAGAGAGAGAGAGAATAAAAAAAATGGAAGGGGAATAAGTGAAAAGGAGGGCAAAGATAAGGCATTTGTAATGTTAAAAGAGTGGAAGAGACCGAATTATTGGTAACTATAAAAGCCGAGAGGACAGGGACAAAGAGCAGAAGGTGTTGGAAGACTAACATCATAAAATGGGTGAAATGGGAGGGGGGGTAGGAGACCGGGAAGGGATTATTGGATGTCACCAGAGGATGATAGAGGCCGTGAGGGAAGGGGAGATAGATGCTGTCAGTGGGATGAAGGCTGTAAAGGAGGGGGTCAACGCTGTCATAGGGATGGAGGAAGGATGGAGGCTGAATGTTGTCATGAGGGTGGGGCCTGTTAGGGAGGGGGATACTGGAGGTCTGGGGGGTGGTGGTTGAAGTGCAGGGGCTGGGGAAGGGGAAAGAGGAGTTATTTGATTAGAGCCTAAAAAAGGACACATAGAGAAGGAGGTACTTAGGAGAGGGAATGATTTATAGGTGTTTTTGTCTTACTCATATGTTTGGGCATCGATATTGCTTGGTCTTTTTTTACGTTTATCATTATGATTAAGAAATTCTTGATTCACCAGTCTGATAAAAAAAAACTTTAATTAATATTCAAACATATATAGGCCTAGTTTCATTTTGTCAGTTTTCACTGTTATCATTGATTATAACGTCATCATCATCCTTATTATTATTATTATTATTATTATTATTATTATCATTATTATTATTATTAATATTGGTGTTGTTGTTGTTGTTGTTAATATTTCGCAATCTATATGATCAATATTTGGTTACAGATTATGAAATTCCTTAGCAGAAAGACACAAAAGCTATCGATATTTTGACAGAGAGAGAGAGAGAGAGAGAGAGAGAGAGAGAGAGAGAGAGAGAGAGAGAGAGAGAGAGAGAGAGAGACACGTGGTCGAGTTCATCCTCAAGACTGACAGCCTTACAAGGTGTTTGATGCCTACACGGCCCGCACACATACAGCAGCATGTACTCTACAACTCATCGGTCATGGAGCATTGCATGACCGTGGTGCGTAATTAGTGATGCTTATAAGAACGCATCTACGACCGTGGGTGCGAAGCGTATTTCCTAAGTATAAATAGCAGCAGTAATGGTAATAGTGTAAGTAGGGGCAGTATATGGGAATAATTATTATAGATAAAAGAGGTAATAATAATAATAATAATAATAATAATAATAATAATAATAATAATAATAATAATAATAATAATAATAGTAAAAAGTGATTTAGATAAAAATATCTAAAATCCGGGTGATAATAATTATACTAATAATAATAATAATAATAATAATAATAATAATAATAATAATAATAATAATGTTGTAAATGGAATAAAACAAGCAATTAAAGTTATGTTTGACTCATTGTAACTTTAATTGTTTTTTTTCCCCTAATGGTTTCACGTGTCACAATTATATTGATTTATTGATGGTAATTGTGAATATTTTTTCTTAATTGAATTTGATTAAATTAAATATATTTTCTGAAATTAATAATGAATTTATGGTGTAATTACCAGTTTAATAGCAATGGTATTACACACAATAACACCCGTAGCATGATTTGAAAATGATAAAGGAAAATTTCAAATAATTTTCAATAGCGAAACTAATAAGCTTTAGTTAGATGGATAATTATTTGAATATTATTTGCAAGTATATATATATATATATATATATATATATATATATATATATATATATATATATATATATATATATATATATATGTGAAATTACCTTCTTAGGAGAGTCTGTTTAATCATTATTATTTTCTTAGTATGATAATTGTTTTGATATTTTACACAAGTATAAACATATGAGTAATTCCCGTAGGGTTTACAAAATATTGTCAAACACATGTTATGGCACAAGTTTCTATTTGAGTTTATATATATATATATATATATATATATATAGATATATATATAAATGTATATATGTATAAATATATATAAATACATATATATATATATATATATATATATATATATATATATATATATATATGTGTGTGTGTATATATGTGCGTGTGTGTGTGCATGTGATGTATGTGTATGAATTTATTTAATATTTGCTTCCCAAGCTCTATTATACATGATGTACATATAGACTAAACGCTGGTTGCTCTGATACCCAATGGGTTTAGTATCTTGCTAAATCATTTTAAATTCGTTTGCGAAACAGACGACAGATATGGTTACGAAGAATAAAAAAAATGGAACCAAATCAACGTAATAGAGGTCATTTATCATAGTTATGTAGTGCATTAAAGGCTAAAGATATAGGGTATTGGTGGCCGATGTGGAAACGTCCTTGGCTGGTGACCGCCAGACTGGGGTGCGAATCCCGCTCAAACTCGATAGTTTCTTTGGTCGCGGCATTCGTACCATATTTGTAAGCTAAGGATGGGGGGTTTGTGGGAACCTATAGGTCTTATCTGCTGAGTCATCAGCAGGCACTGCCTGGCCCTCCTTGGTCTTATCTTGGGTGGAGAGGGGGCTTGGGCGCTGATCATATGTAATATGGTCAGTCTGTAGGGCATTGTCCTGCTTGTTTAGGCAATGTCACTGTCCCTTGCCTCTGCCATTCATGAGCATATGTTGCTTTTTTATTAGTTGCATTTAAAACTCGTCGCATGAAGTGTGTAGATCATATTCAGAATATATTCTGTAGTATAATAATAATTGTGTATTAGATGCAATGTATGTACATTTACCATATCCAATGTATCTGATATTAATTTAGGATTTATTTTATGTGTAACATAGTTCTCGAATCTATACAAACGTGTCTATGTATATCTAGGCTACAAATCTTGTATACTCATATCTTTACTGTGTATGATATGCTGTGGATTGAACAAATGGTATATATATATATCTTGTAATTTGAGCATATTACCTATATTACGTTATTTCCTGTACGTCCGACATATTTTAATTTTACTTTATGTTTGATGTCCATCTTTATCAGGAATTTACGTTACATGACGCACGTGAAATATATTTCAATGACTTATTTCCATTATAAAAGCTTACCATTGTTATCTTAGTCCCGCCTGAAAGAAAAATATGGGCAAGTGCCCTGGTATTTATATACTTATGTTATGCTTTTTGTACGAGTGATTGCGTATATCGCGAAAAAACGATAAAATTATTCCTCAATACACGAATCTCTACAGAAGGATCATTCTCAAATTCTAAACGCTATATAATCAAGAACAACCAGCTTAGAGGGACTGACTTACGGCAAGCCCAGTTGAATGAGTGTTTCCTTGGCTGGTGTTCATTGCTATACAAAACATTAACGAATGTTGATCGCCCACATGACGAAATGTCGGGCCGCCCGCGCCTGCCATATGGCGGAGCGGGTTTGCAACGCTCTGTTCATGTCATTTAATTGCGTTATCCTTCGAAGGATAATTGCATTGCATGTTTTAGCTTATTTGCAATTGCAAAGGTGTGCGTGTCCCTTTGCGTGTTTGTTAAGGTTGCAATTGCTTGGTCACTTATAGTCATACATGTACTTTTATTTTTCCTTATTATATCAGAACAACAACAACAACCACCACCACCACAACAACAACAACAATAATAATCATGTATAAGTTTTACTTGTGCTCATGCTCTGTAGAATTAGCAATTGAAAATAAACTGATTCATTACTAGATTTTAAGTTATCTGACGTCATATTCACCAGGATAACAAACGCAAGAAAATGAAATAAAATAACATGAATGTTGTCTATAGTATTTCAAGATAAGAAAATGGCGATTTTTTTCTTGCTTCCTTGTGCTATTTTCTGAAATATTCTACATTTTATCATATAAACACAACAATTATGAAAAGGAATATTATAAAAGGAGAGTTTGTTGTATGTATTCTTATTTTGTACAAAAGACTTGATAACTAGTTTTTCCATTAATACCTAATTTTTTTTTAATTAAATCATTGGTTAAGGGGATTGTTCGTGTTGAATTACAGCTAGTTTATCGTTTATAGTTTCCATTTCCTCTGTATACAAATAATAATAATAATAATAATAATAATAATAATAATAATAATAATAATAATAATAATAATAATAATAATAATAACTATAATAATTATGCCAAACTGTGCTATGTTTATTTATAAATGAAGAGGGACAGGCTTTAATCATGTCTAATAATAATAATAATAATAATAATAATAATAATAATAATAA
>NC_090738.1:31858250-31860750 GCF_036898095.1 Palaemon carinicauda
CTTGCACTAGAAGTTCTTTGACCATTTTTTAGCTCCCAAACACCTTGCATTAGAAGTTCTTTGACTTCTTTCTAGCTCCCACACCCCTTGCATTAGAAGTTCTTTGACCTCTTTTTAGCTCCCATACCCCTTGCATTAGAAGTTCTTTGACCTCTTTTTAACTCCCACACCCCTTGCATTAGAAGTTCTTTGCCCTCTTTTCAGTTCCCTTACCTCAAGCATTAGAAGTTCTTTGACCTTTCTTTATAGCTCCCACACTTCTAACATTAGAAATTCTTTGACCTCTCTCTTTAGCCCTCACACTTCTAGCATTAGAAGTTCTTTGAAATATATTTCTAGGTTCCATACTTTTAGCATTAGAGGGTCTTCGATCTATATTTTGAGGTGCCTTACTTCTAGCATTAGAGGCTCTCTATTTTTAGGTGTCTTACCTCTGGCATTAGAGGCTCCTCTTCGTTGTTCTCTCCTGTCTTCTGTCTTCTTTTTAGCTCCACCACCCTTTGTATTAGAAGTACTTTGACCTCTTTTTAGCTCCCCCACCCCTTACACTAGAAGTTCTTTGACCTCTTTTTAGCTCCCACACCCATTGCATTAGAAGTTCTTTGACCATTTTTTAGCTCCCACACCCCTTGCATTAGAAGTTCTTTGACCTCTTTTTAGCTCCCACACCCCTTTCATTAAAAGTTCTTTCACCTCTTTTTAGCTCCCACACCTCTAACATTAGAAGTTCTTTGACCTCTTTTTAACTCCCACACCTCTAGCATTAGAAGTGCTTTGACCTCTTTTTAGCTCACACACCTCTAGCATTAGAAGTTCTTTGACTTCCTTTTACCTCCCACACCTCTAGCATTAGAAGTTCTTTGACCTCTTTTTAGCTCCCACACCTCTAGCATTAGAAGTTCTTTGACTTACTTTAGCTCCTACACCCCTTGCGTTAGAAGTTCTTTGACCTCTTTTTAGCTCCCACACCCCTTGCATTAGAAGTTCTTTGACCTCTTTTAGCTCCCACACCCCTTGCATTAAAAGATCTTTGACCTCTTTTTAGCTCCCACACCTCTAGCATTAGAGGTTGTTTGACCTCTTTTTAGCTCCCACATCTCTAGCATTAGAAGTTCTTTGACTTCTTTTTAGCTCCCACACCTCTAGCATTAGAAGTTCTTTGACCTCTTTTTAGCTCACACACCTCTAGCATTAGAAGTTCTTTGACATCCTTTTAGCTCCCACACCTCTAGCAATAGAAGTTCTTTGACCTCTTTTTAGCTCCCACACCTCTAATATTAGAAGTTCTTTGACCTCTTTTTAGCTCCCACACCTCTAGCATTAGAATTTCTTTGACTTCTTTTTAGCTCCCACACCTCTAGCATTAGAAGTTCTTTGACCTCTTTTTAGCTCTCACACCTCTAGTATTAGAAGTTCTTTGACCTCTTTTTAGCTCCCACACCTCTAGTATTAGAAGTTCTTTGACCTCATTTTAGCTCCCACATCTCTAGCATTAGAAGTTCTTTGACTTCTTTTTAACTCCCACACCTCTAGCATTAGAAGTTATTTGATCTCTTTTCAGCTCCCTTACCTCCAGCATTAGAAGTTCTTTGACCTCTCTTTATAGCTCCCAAACCTCTAACATTAGAAGTTCTTTGACCTCTTTTTAACTCCCACACTTCTAGCATTAAAAGTTCTTTGACATATATTTCTAGGTTCCATACTTTTAGCATTAGAGGTTCTTCGATCTATATTTTGAGGTGCCTTACTTCTAGCATTAGAGGCTCTCTATTTTTAGGTGTCCTACCTCTGGCATTAGAACCTCCTCTTCGTTGTTCTCTCCTGTCTTCTAGTTTTCAAGATCTTCTTTCATTAGATTATCTGTTTCTTTCGAGATTTCATTGTCTCTTTTCCTTAGTTCGTCAGTGTCCTTCTAGATTTCCAAAGAGATTTCAGTGCCGCAAGTTCTCACTTCGTCAGATTCCTCAGTGAAATCGAAGGCATTTATTCTTTACCTATCTGGGCAATGAGTAAAGAGATGAATACTATCGATTTCTCCACATACACTATCATGCCAAAGTAAATGACGAGCAACATGATATATTCACCAATGTCGTCTGGATATGTCCTTACTTTAATGGTGAATTTTGGGACAATCCTGTTGAAGAACTACACGTCACTCACCGTTCAGCTGAACTATTCTGCCTCCATCCTCATTCCCCACAATCCCTTTTTGCACCGATACAAAGCTTCGTACTCTTTTCAAGAGCCTCCTTTCATAAGACATCGTCGCAAAAGCCCAAGCAAAGGATTCTTCATGGCGCATACATTATGATCTTCAAAGCTCAGCTGCCAACGGAAGATCCCGTTTCTTTCTATAGGTCGGGCGATATAAAACGAAAGATCGGCAACTCCGGCAGCAACCAAAACCATCTGTAGTTGATGGTGTTCCGAAGACGTAACACATAATTCTTACCAACAGCTTCCTATTCCGCCAGAACGCGATCTCTGTGAGTTAAGT
>NC_090738.1:31875750-31880750 GCF_036898095.1 Palaemon carinicauda
TGTTTGTGTGTTTATAGTTTTGAGAGAGAGAGAGAGAGAGAGAGAGAGAGAGAGAGAGAGAGAGAGAGAGAGAGAGAGAGAGAGAGGTGATCCACATGGCCTAGTAGTACCACGATCACCATATGAGTGAGGGTCCCGAGATCAGTCTGGGTCAGAGGTAAATAAAAGTACATGGTCTCGAAATGTGAAACATGAGATTATGTCACTCCATTAATCTCATCTGTTGACTGATACTTTAGTCGACTGTGGTTGATCGCAGCCAGTTATATGAACATATACAGGGACGTGCAAGGAACTTTTTCAGGGCAGGTGCTCAAGTGGAAAAAAAGGGCAAAAATATAGAAATGAATGAGGCTAAATATATACCGGCTCAATATTCTTTCAAATTTATTTAAAATAGCCATTAATAATTCAAGAAAGAGATAAACATGACTGATATCATAGGTACCAGTGGGCTATTGTTTTTTATAAACCTAAAATCTACAGTACTGACTACCAGTAGAACTAGGAAATTTAAGATAAGAAAAATTATGTATATTACTTTTACATAAATGACTGCAAGAAAATCATTCAGTATGATCAATACACTTGGCTAATAACCAGACCTTCTCATTTTATATCTATAAGAGAACCCTTCTGTTTGCCATTTCTTTGAATATGCTGATAACTTAACTGTTGTTGATTGTGATATCCTTTTCAACCGCTAGCTACAAAAGATCAGATAACCTCTCCTCACTGGACAGGCTGCGTAGCTTTGTCTTCACCAGCCTGAGTTTGGAGAAGGTCCTTTCCACTACTGCAGTTGTGACGGGTAGAGTGGCATAAATTGTTAAGAGTTCAAGCATAGGTGGAAATATCTCCTGGACATTTTCTTTCATCAGGCTGAGCATTGTAGCTGCAGTGCTCTGTGGCAGGCAAGAAAATGAGGAATAGAAGATCTTCAATCCCGACCATAGCTTTTCTACTTCTTCTAACTCATAAAACAGGCATCATTTTTGCAATGACTTGAATGCCTCTTCATTCACAGGTTCTTTCCAGTTATCTAGGACTGCCATACAATGAAAGGCATTTAGGATACCCCATGTTGTGTTGTCTCTACCTTTAAATCTTCTTTGAAGCTCTTGTGATATTGTATCTAAAAACACATAAAATGCTCTCACACGGTAGTATTCATCCAAGGATTGATATTGCTGGTCCTCAGTAGCAGATGTAGCACTATGCTTGTATCTTTCAGGCATTTTTCTTCTTCTGCCTTGTCCAGGAATTCCAGAGGGGAGGTCGATGGTCATGGATTCATCTCTCTCTTTAACATTTGTAAAAGTTTCCTGAAACTTTTCACCATTTCTTAATTCTCTCAAACTTTGTAACACTCCCTCCACAATTCTGTAGGAGGCAGCCAAATCAAAGTCTATCTGTTGCAGGGCATTAGAGGCATAGGCAGTTTCTTGAAAAACTGGGGGGGCAATTTCAAGACAAACAAGAAATTCAAAGTTAACACTTTGTAGCATTATTGAGGCATTCCCTGTTGATGCATCAGGAGGATGTTTTTGCATTATCTCTTCTAAAAATTGCTTCAGAGCTGGGATGACCTTCCTCATGGTTCTAAGAGCTGACTCTCTGCAAGCCCATCTTGTGTCTGATAGCTTCTTTAGTTCAAGGGGGGCGGTCCTTTGGATACCTTGCTTTCAGGATCTCCATGAAAGAAGCATGCCGTTTTGAAGAGTTAGCAATAAAAGCATACAGTTTCTCCACCAAACTGAGAAAAGTTACAAACTGGGTACTTGATTTTGCACTTTCGACTAATACTAGATTTAGGCTGTGTGCATGGCAGTGTATATATAGGGCCTTTGGGTTCTGTCTTTGAAGTCTGGACTGTAATCCATTGTATATTCCACTCATATTTGCTGACCCATCATATCCTTGTCCACGCATATCTTCTATGTTCAGGTTATTTTTATTAAGCATAGAGATCACTTCTTTCTCCAGTGCTTCACCAGTTGTTGATCGCACATTGAATACTTGTATGAAACGTTCTTTTTTTTTGAAGTCATGTACATATCTCACAACAAAAGAGACCTGTTCTGTATGTGATACATCAGTTGTTTCATCTATGAGGATGGAAAAGATCTTACTCTTGTGAATTTCTTCTAATATCACTCTTCTAACTGAAATGACACTTGGGGTCTTTTCAGTATTTCTTGTTTTTCTTTAATTACTTCAAGGTACAATCTAACTACACTGTCATACTTGCTAAACATTTCTACAAGTTCAAGAAAATTTCCTCGATTTTCACTGATAGAACTTTCTTGGTCGCCCTTAAATGGCAAACCTTGTCTTGCCAAGTATAGAGGGATGGAGATCAACCTACATAAAATTTCTCTGTTTCTCTGCTTCTCTTTGACTCTAGCAGCTTGTACTTCCTGATTAGCTGTTTCTAAAGCAATATCTAATGCTTGACTTTGGAACCCTTTCCATCGAACCATACCAATCATGTGAGATTCTGAACTAGCATGCTCCTTTATTTTCTCTAAAGCTGTCTTCCAACGGCTTATGCCCTCTGATTTCCAAGCTACTCGGCCCTTGTACTTTTCCTCATTCAAGAACAGACGACAGCTGAAGCAGAACATGGCATCTTTCTGAGGTGAATACTCCAACCAAGAGTTCCTTTCATACTATTTCTTCTGAAACTAGCATCCCTCTATATTCTTGGGATATGAAATTACTGGTTGACATGGGCCATAATTATTGCAGAGTCTGATGAAAGACTCACTAATACATATCTTATAATTAACTACATGGGCAGGGTCATTTGGATACTGTAATTCAGGTAGCATGGAAAATGATCTTTCAACGTCGGGCACTTCTGCTCTTGCTTCAGTTTGGGGCTCCTGTGGAGCAATTTGTTGCTCTAGGTTATCTAAACTGTCCGCTTCTTTTGGCTCGTCGTCTGCTTCCATATCTTCAGCTTCTGATTCTTCAGTCTCCCGAGTCTCCTCCCAGCTCTCCTCCTCCTCCTCCTTCACTTGCTCTGATGTTGGAGCTGCCACTCTCGGCTTCATCCAATCATAAAGAGTTCTGCTACCTTTGGCAGCATCTTGTCTGCCCTGCTCCTGCTCCTTTTTTCTTCTCTCCTTTCGTGGCATACTGAAGATCATTAATATAACAAAATTAGAAAATCAAGGTTCCAAGAAAAAAAAAACAGGATTACCCAAAAATTTAGTCAATTACCCTAAAATGTAGACATCAGTGTAAAATACCTATTGACAAGAAAAACACAATAAAAGGTACAAGTGATTACATACGTATAGAAATCCATATCCTATATTCAAAGGAAGCAAAAATAAATGAATGTAGAAATTGAACTTTTTGCTATACCCTTTAAACCTTTCTTACGAACACCATGAAATCACATATTTGAAACTTATGTACATATTGCAATACTTGTGATATTACTGATTGCTTTCAGCATTTTTTCATCAATAATCAGTGTATAAGAAGACACTTTCAAGTCCAGTGCTTCTTATGGTATATTGCATGCAGTCTCCCATTTGATGTTTCATTTTGAGATCTCTCTCAGAATTTTATGTTATATTCATTAGGCTGGGAAAAGCGCTCAACTGCCGTATTTAAGTATGGTAGAGAGAGGAGGGGGATATAACTAAAGCTATATTGGGAAAGCATGGCTATCCTACAGCATTTTCTTATTTAATAGAATATTTCTTGACTTTGCAAAATTAAGTTGATTTGGTATTTCTTCGTTAAATAAAGGAATCTTTATTCTTCATCTACAGCATGTTTATCAGCATATTTCACTGATATATGGCTTTTTGGACCCACAACATGATATAATACTCATTTTTACAAGCTCCTGTTTATTATTATTATTATTATTATTATTATTATTATTATTATTATTGTTGTTGTTGTTGTTATCATTATTATTATTGTTATTATTAATATTATTATGAAATAATAATAATAATAATAATTATTATTATTATTATTATTATTATTATTATTATTATTATTATTATTATTATTATTATTATTATTATCATTATTATTATTATTATTATTAATACATCACTCTCAAAAGGGCACTTTTAATACAGTAGCAAAAGGGGCAGGTGCTTGGGCGTCCCTACACCCACCTCTGCACGTCCCTGATATATATATATATATATATATATATATATATATATATATATATATATATATATATATATATATATATATATATATATATATATATATACACACACACACACACATATATATATGTATATATATGTAAATATATATATATATAATATATATATATATATATATATATATATATATATATATATATATATATACTGTACATGTAAATACATTTACCGGTACGTTCATTGTGTATAAATACACACAATTAACAAACGCGTTTGTAGAATATAAAGTGAATAAAGGCTTCTAAGAAGTTAAATTTATGAAACCGAGGATGCTTAGCGAGCCGAATTGGTCAATTGTAAACAATGACTCAGGAGAACGTCCCCCCCCCCCCCCCCCCCCCCCCCCCCCCCGAAGACGTACCCAGAGATCGTGCTCATCAATGAGACTTGAGGCGCGAAAGACTGGAGATAATTGTCGTTTATCCTCCAGTATTTAGAAATATTATTACGGGTATTTTATCCCCTACCTTTAGCCGTTCTTAGCTTAGGAAGTGGAAACTAAAAGAAGTAATTGTATTCCCTAATATTTATAGTTTTCCATTTTCTATATTCTAGCCTGGCGTACGTCTATCACCATCACAGAAAAAAAGTTGAGCATAAATACAAGCCTTAAATATCTAAGCGTGTATACACACACAAACATATATATATATATATATTATATATATATATATATATATATATATATATATATATATATATATATACACACACACACAACACTTATATGCAACCCGTAAAATAAAATGACAGCTAAATATTTAGATAGCTATGCACATAAACGCATAC
>NC_090738.1:31885750-31890750 GCF_036898095.1 Palaemon carinicauda
CCGCTGTTCACCTCCCGGTCCACTGTCTCTTGATTCGTGTGAATTGTCTGTTCTGTCTCTACATCCCTCTGAGGTACGTGTTTATTCGAAGGTGATTAGGTCTTGCTTATTTGAACCTTCGCTCTTATCGTCTACGATTACTAATAACAGCGCAACTGGAGTCTCGCTGTCTGGGTGACCTTACCTTCCTCGCTAGGTATGATGGAATATCTTGGAAAGGCGACAGGAATAGGTCATAGGTCACGGGCTGCTGACCATCTTGTTTGGTTCTCTTCTTGAGTTCTTATCTCTCTTGACCGATCTTGCTTATTGTCAAGTTTATTTAGATTCATATTTTGAACTGTTGTCGGCGCTCTGTTATTAGCCTTTTAACAGCAATGGTCTGATTAAGTCCTACGTTTGTACGTTTATCTATATGCTTGTGTGTGCATATATATATATATATATATATATATATATATATATATATATATATATATATATATATACAGTATATGTATATATATAGGTATATATATATGTGTTATATATATATATATATATATATATATATATATATATATATATATATATATATATATATATATATATGTATGTATGTATGTATATATAAGCAGGAAATTATGTAATGGATGTTAATCTACCTTTATGGGTCGCAGTTGTTATCGAGAGAAACGATAAACGGACAGAGAAAAATAATAGATGTGAGTGCTTCGACGGAATAATCTCTCTCTCTCTCTCTCTCTCTCTCTCTCTCTCTCTCTCTCTCTCTCTCTCTCTCTCACCAAAGAAACGTTATTTTAAATTGTTTAATATCAATGAATATGCAAATATGAAGGCAGTATTATGTGGGTAAAGCAACCTTCGTAAGATTCGTGTCAGTCGATTTAGAATTTAAAGATGAAACGAGTGAGGAAGTTTTTTCCTAGTCATTTTTCTTGTATGTATGTTTTGTTTTTGTTTTTGTTTTGGTGGGAAGTTATTTATTCGAAAGTAATAGATTAGGCTAATGCCATTTATCTGTTTTAAAAATTTGCCTCGGTTATTATTATTATTATTATTAATATCATAATTAATATTATTATTATTATCATTATTATTATCATTATTATTAATATTATTATTATTATTACTAGCTAAGCTACAACCCTGGTTAGAAAATAGGATGCTATAAACCTTAGGGTTCCAATAGGTAAAATTAGCCCATTGAGGAAAGGATATAAGTAATAGATAAACTGTATGATAAATAATGAACAATTAAGAAAACAATGTTTTAAGACCTTTCATATATAAACTATAAAAGAAGACTTATTTAAGCCTGTTAAGTGAATAAGTTCAGGTATATATTTTAGGTGCACTCATATTTCAAAGTAGGCTTGTGAATTTCCATAGATGTACAGACTAAATAGGATATTTTGGTAGGAAGAAGGTCACACGTCTGTGACCCAAAGTCCTCCATTAAAGGACCTTCCTGTGACCATTATTTGTACGGTGATGTCAATTTCCAGCATGCAGTACAATCCTTTGCTGGTGGTAAAATAGTATTCAAGTGCAATTTTCAGGATGCTGTGTGGATCATTTTGAATTATAAGAGGTGTGTTTAGTTTTCAAGGTTTGCGGGGATAAATAAAAGTATTGCACCTTTGATAGTTTTATGAGGGTTTAAAGGGTTTTTTTTATGTACGTATTTCTATTTCTAAGTAAAATGCCTTTCGTAGTGTGGGCAGAGTAGTATCTAATTTGATTTTGTTACGAGAGAGAGAGAGAGGAGAGAGAGAGAGAGAGAGAGAGAGAGAGAGAGAGAGAGGAGAGAGAGAGAGAGAGAGAGAGAGAGAGAGAGAGAGAATGGGTTATCAATTTCATATCCTTTTATTGGAACAGGACGTATCACATCTCCATCGCTGTAGTTGTTTGTGGAAGACGTCATGTGATCGTTTTTGTTTGTGTTCCATCCATCTGTTAACCTGTGTTAAAAGGTCACATAAGTCAACTGGAAAGGTGAAATATTATAAGTGTAAATGAAGCGATAGGAATAATAATAATCTTAGTTGAATAAATACACATTTATTCACTGAAAGGTAATTTTTCGCGGCAAGTAGGAAAATGTGATAACATGTATTCGTTTTTAAAGGATTCAATATGATGTAAGTCACGTCTTCTGTTTTGCTATTCGATTTTTTTTGGGTATTTTGAATACGTCTCAACCTCTTTTTTCTAGGAACTTTGCTTATCACCCTAATTTATTTCCGAGACATTTTTTATCGACTTTCATTATAATCACACTATCTTTAATTTTCATTTGAATTTGAGTGTTTTATGCGTAAAAAGAAATTCGTTAGTCTTGTCAAAAGAGTTTGTTTCATACAAATAGAAAGAACAAACTTAAGATTAAGAAGGGTCGTAAATAACTTTCAGTGCATATTGTAAAACTTTTAGAAAAGGGGACTGGTAGCAAAATCAATCAGGGATAAGGAATTATATGCTGTGTTGATAAACTTGTGAATTCAGATACCGGTAGCTGACTTAAATTTGAATGATGCTGTGAATATAAAGTTTGATACGTGAATCTCTCTCTCTCTCTCTCTCTCTCTCTCTCTCTCTCTCTCTCTCTCTCTCTCTCTCTCTCTCTCTCTCTCGAAGTTACTGAAAGTATCTAAACTTGACTGTGTTTAGCAAAGTTTTTTGTTGCTTCACCTTATAAAAAAAATGTAATCTTTGGCAAGTGTGCCACCCTTGGATCTCTCTCTCTCTCTCAAACAAACAAACAAACTAGCACACAAGCATACAAACACACACACACAAAACCAACTAACAATACAAACCATACCAAACCAACAAAACAAAACAAAACAAAACAAAACCAAGCAATCAATCACCCAACCAACCAAAACAAACCAAACTAAACCGAATCAATATAAAACCAAACCAAACAAAACAAAAAACCCAAACTGAACCAAATCAAATCAAATCAAACCATAAGAAACCAAACCCAAAAACCAAAGAAGAAAAAAAATCTAAATCAAACCAAACCCAAAACCAAACAAATCAAATCCAAATTAATACCAAATAAAAAACAAAGCAAACCAAACCAACTGAAACCATAGCCAAAATTAAAACCAAACCAACCCAAACTAAATAAACACCAAACCAAAACAACAGCTAAAACCAAAACCAAAATGAAAACCCAACCCAACCCAACATAACCCAAACTAAACCAAACCAAAGAAACACCAACCCTAAATAAAAAAAACAAAACAAAATAAAAACCAAATCAAATAAAAACCAAACCAAATAAAAAACCAAACCAAATAAAAAACCAAACCAAGCTAAAACCAAATCAAACCTAACTGAAACAAAACAAACCAGAACCAAGCTAAAACCATATCTCAACCAAACCAAGCCAAACTAAAACAAATCCAAACTAAAAAAAACCATAAAACCAAAACCAAAACCCAATCCAAACCCAAACCAAACCTAAAACACACCAATGCCAAGATTAATAGATTCCTTATTTGGGTTAATTTACTATTCTCATTGACACCTTCTGTAAAAAAAATAAACCCCCCTCTCTCTCTCTCTCTCTCTCTCTCTCTCTCTCTCTCTCTCCTCTCTCTCTCTCTCTCTCAGTCCTCATAAGGGTTCGGAGTAACCTTCCCTCAATATGTTAACAGGTGCTTACAATAGGCTAGTTAAGCTGTGAAATTAGCGATTTTAGGTTTTCTGTGGCCTGTCCTCTCAATGTGTAAGAACGATCATGGAGAGGTTTGCCTAATACCGGTTGGTAAAGTGGCGTCCACTCTGAGTAGTAAAAGTTGATAAGGCCGAGATTTACTTTACATTCTTTGAGAGAGAGAGAGAGAGAGAGAGGAGAGAGAGAGAGAGAGAGAGAGAGAGAGAGAAGAATTCACTTTTGTACGAAAGATAAGCAGGAAAGGATTATAAACAGGAGAGAGAGAGAGAGAGAGAGAGAGAGAGAGAGAGAGAGAGAGAGAGAGAGAGAGAGAGAGAGAGAGAAGAGAGAAAGCCCTAGTGCCCACTCCGGTGTCAATTCATCTTCTTCCCCCTTCTTTTATTATTCCATTTTCTGATCCTCTTCCTCTTCCCCTTTTTCGTCTTCTTCGTTGCTCACTTCATGGCGATGTCTCATGGCTCCTCATCACCTCTGCCAAGGCGAAGAGAAAGTATTTTTTTTTTTTCTGTTTTCCTATCTCCTTCTCCTAGCGGCGCGCAAAATTATTTGATTTACTTCATTATTCCAGAGTTGTCCCCGTCATGTCATCTTTTCATGTACACCAATTTACTTTGACAAGATAAACATTATCAAGAGCTGTCATCGCTTCCATCATGGGGGAATAATGCCGTAGGCGGACGGAACGGAAGTGAGGTAACATAACCTTTAGGTCATTACGCGAAAAGGGCTCAACCTAGGAGAACCAGCCTGTTCAAATGACTCATAAATGCTGTGGATGTTCCCCGCACGGCATACGAGGGAAGAGGGACGTACTAAACAGGTCCCTTGGCTGGTAAATTTCGTTCAAGTGGTCCAGCGACGTAAGGCCGGGAGCACACTAGCGACTCTGTGGCGCCACAAAGCCACAGCATCGTGTGGCGGGGATGTGGTCTCCCATAGGATTCCATTGTTTTAAAGTTTTGCCGCTCAAACTAGCGACTGTGGCAAGCGACTGTGGTTATCTGTCGCTCATCCACGCCACAGGCGTGGCGTGGCCGTGTGGCGCCACAGAGTCGCTAGTGTGCTCCCGGCCTATGAGTGGAAGTCGAATGACACGGGGAGGGATCTTTACAGTTGGCTGGGCTAACGTTTGAGGTTTTGATGTGGGACAGGCATCGCGTTTCACGGGTGTCAATCAAAAATTCATAAAGGCTACCGTCTGAATCGGGTGAAATTGACTAGTTTTCTACAAGAGGGTGCCCTGTTTTTTTCGCTCACCTAATACAGACATAAGGTTTTAGACATTCGAGAGCTTTCATGAAATTCGACG
>NC_090738.1:31895750-31913250 GCF_036898095.1 Palaemon carinicauda
GTTTGGGCCGTGAAGTGGACTCTTGGGAATGGCTTTTGGCGGTTGTTGAAATGGGTTGGTTGGTAGGGAGGGCTGAAATGAGGGCAATGCAACGTAGTTATAATTATTACCGTTTTTTTTTTTGTTACATCCATTAGATTTTTTATATTCTGCTATTTAGATAGTTTTCTTTATCTAACACGAATTTGTAGGTTATGTTATCTATTCCTTGTTGATACTTCTTTAACTTTATGAGCACTTTTCTTTTGTTTTTGGTAGTGATTATTTCATTATAGCTTTATTTTTTTACTCTGTGGTGTTTATTCTCGACCCAGCTGTTAAAATAGGTGCATGAAAATTAATCTTCTTTTTTATATAAAAAAGAGGTCAGGTATTGTAAGTTTTAAAGGTAGATTTTCTAGTAAATTTTGTTACAGGTAATTTTAAAACAAGCTGAAAAGAAAACTTTGTTTTCAGTCGTGTGATATTAAAATTATTCCACTATTCACACATATAGAAACTCATACAAGAAATTATAATAAGAATTAGAGGTGAAATACACATTGATGTTTCATTTGTTCTGTTCTCGAACTTTTTAAATTTCATCGTTTAAATATTTCCCATTTTTTTTTTAAATTTGTACAATATGATAAAATAAAGTAAGAAAACATCCAAGAAATAAAGACGTTTGAGATACAAATAACTTCTTTATTTGATACACGAATAAAAATGTTAAAGGCAATCTTACACCGAAAATAGTGCAGCACATAGTTGTAAAAATATGGTATGTATAAACAGAAAATAAAACTATCAATTAATAATTACTAATATGGTATTAAAAACATGCGTTGCAATTACCAGGGACAAGATGTACAGCTTGAGTTATTAGTCAATGTATAAAAAGAAATGATCATCAAAAAGTAATGTTTATGGTACTCATAAATACTTCAGTATGTGTAAAAGAAATTTCTAAGTTCCTCTTCGGTTCCCACAATTGCATAATTTACTTTCATAAGTCATAGAACGACGCCTTGTCATCGGGGATGTTAGAAGGTGAAAATTAATTCCGTTGGTCGATCGGTGGTGTAATTGTATTTTATATAATTGTACGTAGGTTTAATGTACTTGAAAATATGATTTTCAAATGTGGTATAGTTTTCGTAAGGTATGGAACCTAACTGGCTCTTCCCCCTCTTTTTATCCGGAGCTTTAGAGATCTGTAAGAATGTAGACTGTCCTTGGAAATTGATAAATCTTTAGAATTTTGATATTTTGACATTTCAAAAAACAAAAGGACGATAAATCAGATAGAAAGCATGCCCGAATGTGCCCCCAAGCAAGAGAACTCTAATCCAAGACAGTGGAAGACCATGGTACAGAGGGTATGACACTACCTAAGACTAGAAAACAATGGTTTGATTTTGGAGTGGCCGTCTCCTAGAAGAGCTGCTTACCATGGATAGTCACTTTTCTTCCATTACCCTTAAGAGGAAAGTAGCCACTGAACAATTACAGTTAACCAGTTGTGCAAGCAAATTTATTTGGTTATCTGTGTTGTCAGATGTATGAGGACGGACGAGAATGTGGAAGAATAGGCCTACTCCTATAAAGTTGAACTTTTTGTACAGATTGTAGGCTACATGGGTTAGGAGGAATTCTATAAGGGAATTTTCAAGATAGTTCAAACGATGATAGCGGGTTTTCCTTTGTATTGCATGTAAGATGTATCAATCTTTAGTGACTTTTAATGTTGTATGTAGCTGATTAGATTTAAAATTTTTACAGATGCTGTTTTAATCTGGGTGTCACGGACGAAGAGCTTCTAACTGCATCATTGGAGATCAAACTCTAAACTCAAGGTGAGAGTTACAGGATACTTTCAACTTCAAAAGATAACGGAGTAATGTAAAGTTTAATTATGAGTAAAATTTAAGATGAGAACAAAGCCAATAGTCATTTTCTATAGCCATTGATAATTGAGATCAAATCAAATACCTAATTCATGATTTCCAAAGTGTTTGTGAGATCATCAGTACGAGGTAGGATTTGACTTGCTATTGTTCTAAGGCTTAGGAGTTTAGGACTAGTTAGGCATGAAGGTTTTGGTGCAGATTTTAAAGGAGAGATTGGTGTATTTATATATAATGTCTTTGGTATATGATCCGAATTAAAATTCTTTATTATAATCACTATGTAGATGATGACTTTCATTTTTTTTTTATTTGAAGATTGTGTGCCATTTAGTCAGCTGTGCACTAATCACATATTATTATTATTATTATTATTATTATTATTATTATTAACCCTTGTTGGAAAAATAGGATGCTATAAGGCCAGGGGCTCCAACAGGGAAAATAGCCCAGTGAGGAAAGGAAAGAAGGAAAGATAAAAGATTTTAAGAAACAGTAACATTAAAATAAATATTTTCTATATAAACTATAGATACTTTAACAAAACAAGAGGAAGAGAAATTAGGTAGAACTGTGTGCCTGAGTGTACCCTCAAGCAAGAGAACTCTAACCCAAGACAGTGGAAGACCATGGTACAGAGGCTATGGCACTACCCAAGACTAGAGAACAATGGTTTGATATTGGAGTGTCCTTCTCCTAGAAAAGCTGCTTACCAAAGCTAAAGAGTCTCTTTTACCCGTACCAAGAGGAAAGTGGCCACTGAACAATTACAGTGCAGTAGTTAACCCCTTTGGTGAAGAAGAATTGTTTGGTAATCTCAGTGTTGTCAGATGTATGAGGACAGAGGAGAATATGTAAAGAATATGCCAGACTATTTGGTGTATGTATAGGTAGAGGGAATATGAACCGTAACCAGAGAGAAGAATCCAATGTAGTACTTTCTGGCCAGTCAAAGGACCCCCATAACTCTCTAGGGGTAGTATCTCACCGGGTGGCTGATACCCTGGCTACCTACTACCCTTATCAGTTGATTTAGTTTATCATGACCTTAAACAATAGAGTTCCTGAATATATAATGAATTTTATTGTTTTATTTACTATATTTTTGCTCAGTTTTTACAGATAGCAGTACTTCATGGTTGATTGAAATCCGGTGAAAAAACTAATATTTTTTTGTGATGACAAATATTCACACTACACACACTTGCACTTGAGAGAGAGAGAGAGAGAGAGAGAGAGAGAGAGAGAGAGAGAGAGAGAGAGAGAGAGAGAGAGAGAGAAAGAGAAAGAGAGAGAGAGTCTCTCTCTCTCTTTCTCACCCACGCACTCCTAGAACCAAACTAAGCGGCCTTGCTTTTTTCATTGCAAATCTAGTTGAAATTTCTTCTGCCTTATCTAATCCTCACATGTCTCTGTTCAAGCTCAGTTAATCTTTCTTCTTCCATTTCGGTGTCGAAGCCACGTTTTCAGGCGATGAAGGTGATGCCGTTGTTAGTGTTTGTAGGAGTCTGTGAATAGTGGCGAAATAGGTCTGTATTACCTGTCCTAAAGGCTGTGGTGGCCTGTTGGTAATGTCCATACCATGCCTGGTGATCCCCAGACTGGGGTTGGAGTCCTGCTCAAACTCTCTAGTTCCTTTGGGCACTGTAACCTCACTATCCTTGTGAGCTAAGGATTGCTGGGGGTTTTGGGGGAGCCTATAGGTCTATCTGCCGAGTCATCAGCAGCATTGCATTTGTAGGTTCTCCTTTCTTGCACCAAATACGGTAATCTTTGAGACGTAATGTCCCTGTTTTACTTTTGGACAACCTGGGTATCACTTCATGTTCGCTCAAGTTTGGTTTGGAAAGATTTTATAACCGACGCTTATCTTCTCAGTTGCTAAGTGAATCTTTGTTGGCCTGCTTCTGAGTTTGTTCCAGTTTTCGCTGACTTGAAAGTTCTGCATTTTACTATGCAATTCACTATGCCTGCCTAAGCCTTTCCACTTCCAACTAATGTCTTTAATTAAGGCGAGGCTAAAGATGTGCAGGGTAGTCAGGCTTATTTTCATTACTATTTTTTTTTTCATAATAAACACATTTCATCCCTCAATGGCCTTTCGTATCTAGAAATGACTTTAGCTGTGGTTCAGACAACTTGATCTAGTTCTCGGAAAGAAACGAAAAAGGAATCGGTAACTTCAAGGGTCAAACATGTTAAAGTAAAATAGAAAAAACACATGAGCAAATTTTAATAACAGCCGATTCAAATTTCGAGGGTCTTTGATTAATATTCGTGGGCAGTTTTTCAATATTTTTATACCCTCACCATTGGTGTGATGACGTGTATATTTATGATAGCCAAATTTGAAATGTCAGGTTTCAATAGTCAATAGGAATTTTTTTTCGATGTCTGTACAAATATAAGCCCTGAAATGACTATCAGTGTATTTATGATGTCCATATTGCATTTCTTCCTGTTATCAGTGATGACTGATATCATCTTTAAGAAATGCTATAGAGACAAATGTCTTCCATGTTGTTCAGTGCAAATACACTCAAGTGGAAGTACACACCACTGCTGATAATCAACATCTGTTGATAATAGAATTGTCTAAGAGAACTTGGCGGCCATTTTGGATGTTGCTACATTACAGAGTTAGTCCATGGTTTTTGGAGGGTCCATCCCACGAAATTTTCTGTGCATTAGCACAGGATATCAAAAATATCATTGAAAGTTTGTCTCCAAACAGGGGTCACGGATCCTTGATATTTTACTCAACTAAGTATCTTACTATTTATCATCGTACCCATTATTATCATTACCATTTATCGTCGTAGAGAGAGAGAGAGAGAGAGAGAGAGAGAGAGAGAGAGAGAGAGAGAGAGAGAGAGAGAGAGAGAGAGAGAGAGAGAAAGTCTGATGGCAATCGCTACATTTTCTGATACTTAATTACTTTTCAAATACTCCTCTGTTTTTTCTAACCTTCCTTACAAACACAGTAGTTGTGTTTAAATACACCATTCAATGCTTGATGGTGTGCTTCCATTTAGGATATCATCAACCCCTCTATGAAAAATTACCAGAGATATCTTTTTGTAAATATTTTATTGGTGTTAAAAAGAATATGACATGCCTAGGAGCAGTCTCTTTTTATGGAACATGTTGCAGAACATAGGGAGTTGACTTTTATATTTACTGATGGCTCCAAATCTGATGTTGGCGTTGGATTTGGAGTACATGGTAATGGTTTTAATTGTAGAGGTGCACTTCCTTCAATATCTTCCATATTTACTGCCTAGCTGTATGGAATACTAGCCGCTATTGAGAAAATAGCGTTAGAGGAGGGAGGTAAATTTACAATTTTTAGTGATGCGAGGAGTTTCCTTCAAGCTTTAAAAGTTTTTAATTGTAGGAACCTTATGGATTCAAAGATTTTAGAATGGCTATTCATTATTGGACTGGGAGGTATAACAGTTCAATTTTGCTGGGTTCCGGCAAACGTAGGTGTGTGTGGGAATGAGGAGACAGATTCACTGGCAAAGAATGCTGTAGCCGAGTTGCTACCAAAAAGATATCCCATTCTCTGTAAAGATATTTTACCTTACATTAAGAATTTGATTTCTATTAATTGGCAACAGCATTGGGATAGTTTAATTGAAAATAAATTGAGAGTAATAACAAATATTACATCCCTTTGAAAGTATAACATAATGCCCCGAAAGTGGGAGACTTCTCTTTGTCATCTCCGCATTGGTCAAACTCGGATAACATATGAACTTCTGCTAACTGGCCAACACCAGCCATATTGTGATGACTGTTGGGTACCCTTGACAGTGAAGGATTTGTTGACGGAATATCCCACTTATAGTACCGGAAGAAATAGATATCTGTTTGTGGCTCGAGGTGAGGATGGCAGGTTCATCCTTGCCAAGATTCTTGGACATGTGTCGTATTTTCCTATCGGTATTTTTAGATTTATTTCAGAAGCAGGTCTTCTGAAAGCTGTTAACTTTTATAATATCTCTGCTTTTATGGTTTTATTGATTCTTTTCTTTATTTATGATAGATTATATCGGCGTCAATGTCCTTAGATGTCAGGATACCAGAAAAGTTTAAATCAATCAATCAATCTACTTTGGTTGACAAAGATGCAAATAGCTCTGTTTTCCCTCAAAATGGATTATTCTTTTGAAATATTCTAATAAGTCTTTAGATATTAGAGTAATTTCAGTCTGATTTGAAATACATTACTTACTCAAATAAAGTTCGTACTATGGAAAGAATTTTTTTGGTGAAAATGCTTGTTTTAATCAAAATTTGGTTTATTTTACAAGGTGAATATAAAACAGCCAGCTTGTACGCTTCACTCTTGTATATATACCTATGAAATACTAAACGGTGTTCATACAAGTCTCCAAGTTGTCTACCTAAATATATCCTAGTCAAAATGCAACTTTTATAGTTAATGGAGAGATTAACCAGAGAAACGAAGAATGTGGTTGAGGTCCCTGATTGTCGTAGGAAATTTGCCCCCCAGAGAGGGACATTCTAGTTGTTAGAGGCACACAATTGAGATATTTGCATTCTGTTAATTATTGTTTGTGTGGGAATCTCAACTGCAGGAATATATCCTTCTTAGTACAGGTTGAAATCAAAACACGAGTTAGCTCATCCTTTTGCTTGTCTAAATTTCATAGTTTTGTGGTTTCATAAATACAGTGATTGAAAGTAAATATATCGAATATTACGATAGAAAATACAGCACAGTATATACATTGTATTGAATAATACTAGGGGAAAATAGCTCTGATCTAGGGATATTCCAGTGCTTGTCTAGGGATGTTTTTGACTGCTGTGGAAGGAGATTCAGTCCGCCATAAACCTAGTTGGAAAAGGACTTGGTTTTTAACTATGGTGCTGTGAAAAATTGAGGGAAAAGGCAAGGAGTCATTTAACGGCTTTCTTTCTCTTATCTTCTCTCGGATGTTTAATCACCATAAACTTTAAAGATTCATTTCCTTAAATTGGCGAAGAAAGTTTACATGGAATTTGTGAGAGGTTATTGCATGCGATATTCCAAGTGGCTGTGGTTTTGAGTTCCAAGTAGGAACACTATAATCGATTTCAATCGCAGTTGTTGATAAAGGAAGAAATTGAGTAATTACCAGTACCATTGCATGGCCACAGGTGTAAATTCTCTATTGGCGCCAGAGAGGAATTTAGAGGGCCTATCTTAGAATTTTTTTTTTAATGTTTTATTTAAAATATTTTTAGTTACATATTTTCTTTTTGAAATTGGAGGCCAATTGACTTAACTTTTTTTTTTGTGCAGTGTCTACCAATTGTTGAAAATTGTGAAAAAAAACTTAATTTGCGCATATTTTTGTCTGCAATAGTGAAAAAAGGGCTTCGTGAATTTCAGATGCTAGGTAAAGGATAGTTATTGAGGAATTGTGTATGAATAAACTTACAATACAATTTATTAGTTGACATAAAGATACAATCTTGAGCAACTAAACATACACATCGTATATAAATCAAATTCATTTATCATTTTACCTATGTCGAAAATTAATGCTTGTACTAATTCATCTTGCACAACCCCTTATCAGATATCATTCACTTGGAAGGAAGTACACAATTCCTAATAGATAAAAACAACTATTAGTTTTAGATATCTTTCTTTGGTCTCAGCCAACGGCAGTCTTAGGAAATTCATCATTTGTACAGCTCTGCAAATTTTCGTGAAATAAATGAATTTGTTCAAGATTCTTGCATCGGTGCCTACCATCAATGGGTGTTGTCAACAGCTTAGTTTGACAGATACTGGCAGTATCAGCCGCACTCACCAGTCTCTCTCTCTCTCTCTCTCTCTCTCTCTCTCTCTCTCTCTCTCTCTCTCTCTCTCTCTCTCTCTCTAGGACGAAAATTAAAGTGATATATTCATAAAAAAAATCTCACAATTGGGTGATCCTTTCAACTTTAGTATATATTTTAATCTGGAATAATCCTGTCTCTCATTTACTGGACATTATACTTCAAAAGATCAATAGTTACAAAGTTTTGAATATAAGTTGACCTGTACAAGCAATAGAAACTTGTAATTTGTCTCTCTCTCTTGAATTCTTATATGGCTTAATAGTATTATCATTATTAATTGCTAAGCTATAACCCTAGATGGAAAAACACAATGCTATAAGCCCTGTTGCTCCAACAGGGAAAATAGCCCATTGAGGAAAGGAAACAAGGAAAAATAAAATAGTCTAAGAACAGTAACATTAAAATAAATATCTCTATATAAACTATAAAAACTTTATCAAAACAAGAGGGAGATAAATAAGATAGAATAGTGTGCCCAAGTGTACCCTCAAGCAAGAGAAATCTAACCTAAGACAATGGAAGACCATGGTACAGAAGCTATGGTATTACCCAAGACTAGAGAACAATGGTTTGATTTTGGAGTGTCCTTCTTCTCGAAGAGCTGCTTACCATAGATAAAGAGTCTCTTCTACCCTTACCAAGAGGAAAGTACCCACTGAAAAATTATAGTGCAGTAGTTAACCCTTTAGGAGAAGAAGAATTGTTTGGTAATCTCAGTGTTGTCAAGGGTATGAGGACAGAGGAGAATATATAAAGAATATGCCAGACTATTCGGGGTGTGTGTGTGTGTGTGTGTGTGTGTGTGTGTGTGTGTGTGTGTGTGTGTGTGTAGGCAAAGGGTAAAAGAACCGAAACCAGAGAGAAGGATCCAATGTAGTACTGTCTGGCCAGTCAAAAGACCCCATAACTCTCTAGCAGTAGTATCTCAACGGGTGGCTGGTGCCCTGGCCACCCTACTACCTATACATACATACACACATATGTGCTGTATATATATATATATATATATATATATATATATATATATATATATATATATATATATATATACGCACACACATATGTGCTGTATATATATATATATATATATATATATATATATATATATATATATATATATATATATATATATATACACACACACATATGTGCTATATATATATATATATATATATATATATATATATATATATATATATATATATGTATATATATATAAATACATATATATATATATATATATATATATATATATATATATATATATATATGTGTGTGTGTGTGTATATACACACACACACACACACACACACACACATATATATATATATATATATATATATATATATATATATATATATATATATATATATATATATATACAGTACATATTCGAATATAAAAAGTTATTTTAAGACATATTCATATAGACACATTAATTTTCCTGTCCAGGTATTATCATCACTATCTTTTTTACTCAAGCAAAGATCTTAATTTGCCCAAGATGATATAAAAACTCCAAGCTGCTTTCTAAAGATGTTCCCCAAATATGCAATTGAACCTAAATATGATATACACATTATCATCGAGGTAGACAATAACCACATCATTGATGTTCCCATTCAATACAGAGGGATTGAATAGACACACATTAGATAGACATCATAGAGGACAACACTGAATCCATTGCCTTGATTGTAGTCCAAGTCTGCTGCAATAATAGTGTGTAGTTGTATTTAGATATTCTCCTTAGCAAGTCCAAGTTTGAAGAGATGAATGTGTTATAAATAGCAAGTATTTTTGTAAAATAGATACTCTCTTTCTCCACACACACATATATATATATATATATATATATATATATATATATATATATATATATATATATATATATATATATATATATATATATACTGAATATATATATATACATATATATATATATATATATATATATATATATATATACTGAATATATATATACATATATATATATGTATATATATATATATATATATATATATATATATATATATATATATATTCATCTGATCGCCTATAGCAAACCTACCTAGTATGGGTGGGCCTGATTTGCACAGCTTTGCTGATCATGTCGATACACAAAACATTACAATACGTAAAGTTATCTCTGGTCAGAAAAGGGTATATATATATATATATATATATATATATATATATATATATATATATATATATATATATATATATATATATATATATATATATATATGAGAGTAAAACGTATTATCTAAAACCCATTATTTTAAACTTCTGATACATTTTATGAATCTTAAACATTGAGATCATGTAACAGTTAAATTACACAATGAACTGTCTGCCTTAACCTATAATACTGATGATGATGATATTAAACAATATATTAACCCTTATATTAACACACCATCCCAGACAAAGATATCAAAACCTCTGGTACATTTCAAAATTATTCATAGAAACAAGATGCTGATGTTTACAGATATAGATTTTTGCTAAACTATTAATATTGATATATCTTTCGTCTTACAAATATCTCTGGTATTTGATAGTACATCTACAGTAGGTTTTTTATGTAATGAAGTGTAGTGCTTAAGGTTATTATTATTATTATTATTATTATTATTATTAATTATTATTATTATTATTATTATTATTATTATTATTATTATTATTATTATTATTATTATAAAGATAAAGCTACAATCTTCAATGTAAAGGTAGAATGGTTTTTATAATTTTCTTATTAGGTAAATTGACGAAGCCTCCTGCGAGACACTGATGAAGAATTCAGAAATAAATTAAATTCTAGTTACTTTCTAATTCTAATTAAGAATTTGAGCTATTTGTCCATTCTGTTGTCTGTGTACAACTTTGGGAAATCCTTGAAGATAATACCAACCGAAACTTGAAATAGTTTGTGCGACACTGACGAAAATAGTTCGAATTTGTAGAAATTCTTGTACACTGAGTACCATTTTAGATATTGTTTACTTATTGTATAGATATTTATTGATGTAATAAAACGTTTTAACTGTAAAAATATAAAATAATACGTTAAGACAAAGTTTAATCCACTAATTAAACGTATAAAATCATTCTTTTCCTATTTCGTCTGCTCAAAACTTACGATGACGTCATCCCAACACCCTATTTTAGTGTCCTAGCAGCATTTAGGAGTACCAACCTATGAAACCTCAAAAGACGATTAATCACAGAAAATATGATTAATTGAGCTCATTTATCAACACCAATTATTAGAATTCATATAAAGAATATAATTTAGGATTCGTGATACATAATCATACAAGCCACTTATATATTATTATTTTTATATTGCATCGTATTCTGTTGGTAATTAGGGTCTTCATTTCACTTATGATGGGCCAATGCATTATTAGTTAAGGGGAAAAGTAAAGTCAGCCTTACTTAAAATGTCGTTAGTTCAATCATATCAGCCTTAATATAAGTATTCAGCAGAACAGTTTAGGAAATTAATTCTAAATGCAAATACTGAAATTTATTTGAAACTATAACTTCCGAGAAAATTGCAAATATGACAATTTTCTAACACCCTTCCTCCCCTGCAGTTAACCAGAACAACCAAGCTTCTCTCAGAGGCCAATAGATGGAGTTGGAAACTTGTTTATAGTTATAATTATCGGGAATTTTGTTAGGAGGAATACCAAAAAGTGACCACGTGGCCAACTAGATATATGAATGCAATATATCATATGACAATAGAAATTCTAATTTAGTGTGGTAATAAAGTTTGGTTTTGAAGCTTCCATTAACCAGCAAATCAAACCAAATCAACAAAACAAAACAAAAACCAACCAAAACAAACCAAACCAAACTGAACCGAATCAATACAAAACCTAACCAAACCAATATAAAACAAAACCAAACCAAACAAAAAACCCAAACTGAACCAAATCAAATCAAACCATACCAAACCAACCACACAGTACAACCAAAACCAAACCAAACCAAAAAAAACACCTAAATCAAACCAATCCAGACCAAACTTAAAACCAAACAGAAATCAAAACCAAACTAAAACCAATCAATAAAACCAAAACCCCAGCCAAAACCAAAACCAAACTAAATCCGAGATAACCCAACCCACCATAACCCAAACCAAACCAAACCAAACCAAATACCAAACCTAAACGAAAACCAAACCAAACCAATAGCCAAACCCATGCCAAACCAAAACAAACCTAACTGAAACAAACCAAACCAAAACCAAACAAAAACCATAACACAATCAAAACTAAACAAAGCCCTAAACTAAACCAAACCAAGCCAAACCAAACCACCAAACCAAAACCGATCCCAAACCCAATCAAAACTTAACCAAATGAAACCAAAACCAAAACCTAACCCAAATCCAAACCAAACCAAACCAAACCAAACCACCAATTTAAACCAAACTCAACCACCAATCTAAAAATTATCCAAAACCAAAACTAAAATCAAACCAAAACCAAACCACCAAACAAAAACCAAAACCAAACCAGACCAAACCACTAAACTAATACCAAGCCAAACCCAAACCCAATCAAAACCAAACCAAACCACCAAACTAAAACAAAATCAAAACCAAACCACCAAACTAAAACCAAAACCAAACCACTAAACTAAATCTAAGCCAAACCCAAACCAAACCTAAAACACACCAATGCCAAGATTGATAGATACCATATTAGGGTTAATATATTATTCTCTTTGACACCTTTTGTAAAAATGAATCCTTCAGTTCAGATATAAGTTTGCTGTAGATTTTGTAACTGATTTGTTTGTGTTCAAAGTAATAGTTTGGTAGTTTAGTGTTTGATTCGGCTAAAAGAAAATATATAGGTTCAAAGGTATTTTAGATTTGTTGCACATCTATTTTAGATTTTTGTCTTATTATTTCAATGTTCTTCAATAATTACTATATTCAGTTCAGGAGATGTAAAAACATAAGTTATAGCTATTGCTGTTCATTGCTGATTATGATAATAAAAATAATAATAACAATAATAATAATAATAATAATAATTATAATAATAATAACAAGGATGTTGAAAATAAGTTGGAGAGACCACAAGACCTGAAGGGAGGGAGGGAGAAGGTACCAAGATCTAAAAGAGGTGACTGTGAATAGAGAGAATTATGAAGGACGACTCATCCATGAAAGGACCTCATGCCTTAGGCCTGAACACTATAGTATGATAGTAGCAGGCCGCACTGGGTAGTAATATAGCTCACCTTAACAGCATAGAGAGCAACTAAGTTTCAACTGGCTTGGTAGATCAAGCTGTGAGTGGAGTCAAATGTGGCATTTTTATTAACTTAACACATGAATTGGTACGAAGTGGTGCCAATGTGAACACTTGTTTTATTCATGAGTTTCCAACCGCTTTTATTCCCTTGTCAGCAAATAGATTTTGCTTCGTTCTGTCTGCAAATCTAAGTTAGCCTAACCGCCATGAATGATAAATGTATGGTGACCCCATCTCTTGATACCCTAATTAGACACGTGCTTAAGGGCCAATCCAGCCCTGTCACTTTTTCTGATTTCATTTCCCAGGATTCTCTGACACCATCTACTTTACTCCCGACTTCTGTCACATTCGTCTGGGTCAACAGGAATAGTACTGGTTCAGTTTTGTTATTCCTTAATGTCTGTCATTTTATGTATTTCTCCATAATATTCGTTTGTTTGTTGACACATTTATTACCTCCGCCAACGAAGTTGGAAGGTTATGTTTTACCCCCTTTTTGTGTGGGTTTGTTTGTGAACAGCTTTCTGGCCATAATTTTAATCCTAGAGTAGTGAAACTTAAAGTGATTAACTATTATGTAAAAAGCTGGAAATGATTAAATTTTGGAAGGTCAAGGTCAAAGGTCAAGCAAAATGTCCAATTCACGTAATCAACCATAAGTTTGGACATCGTTGTCACAGAGACCTCAAACTTGGTTCATATTTGAGTGCATGAAAATCCACACCAATTAATACATATTAAGGTCAAAGGTCAAGGTCAAGCAAAAGGTCGAGAAATAAGTCTTTCATTGTATGTATTAATATTGGGAACAGTTATCCGTTTAATACACTTCTTAGCGTCATTCAACTATCTCTTGTTTGACCCTTATCCTGAGAATGGTGTTATAAGTATTGGGTTATATAAAGGATTTTTGGGTTGCTTTTATGTCTCTGTGTGTGTGTTCGTGCATGCGTGCCTATATCAGTGGCATCAATGTGTTTTCTACAGGTGTATTATTATTATTATTATTATTATTATTATTATTATTATTATTATTATTATTATCATTATTATTATTATTATTATTATCATTATTATTATTATTACTTGCTAAGCTATAACCCTAGTTGGAAAAGCACGATGCTGTGAACCCAGGGGCTCCAACAAAGAAAATGGCCCAGTGAGGAAAGGAAACAAAAAAATATATAACATTTTAAGAAGAGTAACATTAAAACAAATATCTCCCATATAAACTATAAAAACTTTAACAAAACAATAGGAAGAGAAATCAGATAGAATGGTGAGTCCGTGTGTACCCTCAAGTAAGAGAACTTTATATTATTAGAGCAGTAAAGTGTCAAAATAAATAGCAACTTTATTATTTCAAATAGTTCAATGAAGACCACCAACACTGATCTTTCGAATGATTTGAAATATTCTCTCTCTCTCTCTCTCTCTCTCTCTCTCTCTCTCTCTCTCTCTCTCTCTCTCTCTCTCTCTCTCTCTCCATTTCCCGTTTATCATCATCCTTTTCCCAGACCTCTCACCATTCTTTCTTTCCCCTTCGGTCACATTCATAATAAAAGAAAAAAAAACATATGATTTTAGTTTTTGATTTGATTTTGTTCTCAAATTATTGTTCGAGCCATTTTTTCTCATTATCTGTAACGTTTTGGTTTTGAAATAATAATAATAATAATAATAATAATAATAATAATAATAATAATAATAATAATAATAATAATAATAATAATAATAATAATAATAATAATAATAATAAGTTTGCTGGAGTTTATTTGTTTTGTTTGCTAAAAAAAAAAAGTTTTTTTCTCGTCTTAGACATTAGTTATCCTTGCTCGGAGTACTGTACGCATCAATAGGAGATCTGTGCACTTTTTATGCTTGTACAATTCTCTCTCTCTCTCTCTCTCTCTCTCTCTCTCTCTCTCTCTCTCTCTCTCTCTCTCTCTCTCTCTCTCTCTCAGCGTCGTATTGCAATTGTAGACTTTACCACAGTTGCATCTTAGCGCCGATTTCCATCTTCTTCTATTCCTCCTCCACTTGGGATCTGTTGTTCAGTTTGTCTGAATGTTGTTGTTGCATTGCAAGTGCAGGGCTTTCCCCCTGTTGCACGTGAGCGCTGATTGGCCTCCTAGGTCCCAGAGCTTTGTGCCATTTTAGTTTAAATTCATAGATGTCTTTCGATCCTGTCGGCTTCTCACCTTTGTTCTGTGAATCTTAACTGAAGACACGGCTTACTTCATCTGAGAGAGAGAGAGAGAGAGAGAGAGAGAGAGAGAGAGAGGAGAGAGAGAGAGAGAGAGAGAGAGAGAGAGGCTTAGGTTTTCCCTTACCCATTATGTTATATATATATATATATATATATATATATATATATATATATATATATATATATGTATATATATATATATATATATATATATATATATATATATATATATATATATATATATAAACATATATTCATTATTGATATCAGGGTATATATCAGTATAATACTCTGGGTAACTATATAGCAATCTGGTATAATTTATATATTTACTACTATGAGATTCAGGGCCTCTGTAACACGGTTTTTTGGACTTTGCTCCTTATCAAAGCATCGGGTGTAGCTGAAAGTTGACATATGTATATTTTACAACCACACACAAATTTTGTCAGCATTATCAATAACCTAAACCCGATAGTTTTAATTTTTATAGAGTAAAAATGATCTAGCCGACGCCATGGCCAGTGATACCGAGCCAAGAGTCGAAAACATTCATTACGTAAGCAATGTAAACACCTTTGGACAAAATTTTGCCCCGCCCATCCACCAGACACCCATTCACCTTGTTCCATCTGCTCTGAAACCCATAACAGTCAAGAATGGCTAACAGGATTTGGAATTGCCCCCGTGGTTGCAAACCTGCATTTGTCTTACGACTTGCAACTTTATACAGTCATGAGAAAGCCCTTGGCCATATCTATTATAGCCTGAATAGGTAATTATTCAGTTTCTAGTTTAAATCCAATGTTTATGGTCTGATTTGTATTTAGCGTAACATGATTATAATACTTGTAATGTCATTCAGGCTTTTGAACATTTCCATTAACTATTCACTATGCCACCAAGAAAGAGAGAGAGAGAGAGAGAGAGAGAGAGAGAGAGAGAGAGAGAGAGAGAGAGAGAGAGAGAGAGAGATTGTATGTAAACAGTCTTTATATAACTTTTTTTGTTAAAATAAGATTTTTGTGCTAAAATCTCCATCAGACCAACGGATCATCCGATATAATTTTTTTTCTTCTTAGGCCGTACGAACGTGCTGGCTATGTTTTGGGCATGACTGCATTTTGTAAATAAATCATGAATAGTTTTAGGAGTTTTATTTGTACATCTAATGGGAATCTATAGAAGTAAAGTGAACATAATTCATTTATCCTTTAAAATATTTACTACATGTAGCAAAACAAATAGTAGTAAAGATGATAATGCAATGAAGGAATGATACCATACTTTATCTTTAGCTTCAACGTCGGCAATAACATACCCAGTTGCCATAATTTGTCAGCTTAATGAAATAACCTATCATCTAATGTTAAACTTAATTTCTGAGGAGGCCATGGCTTATTGCACAGTGAAAAAACATGACAAAGACTTTATGAATGGCGGAACAATACATAGATGTGGGTGGGGTATCAGTGCTGGCGTAGTAGTACTACTGTAGCAGTACTGCCGCAACAGTAGTATGCATGAATTAAACGTTTAGGCCAACTGCTGGGATCCTTGAGGATCATTTAGCACTTCTTACAACTACTCGAGAAATGAGTTTTTATAGCCAGAATTTGAATTTTCTGATCCAACAATGCCCATGATAGCCTTCAGTGTTATCCTGATTCATAACGAGGCCAAAGTGGGTGGAGTCTCATGAAGTCATCATTCTGACGATAATTATTGGTGAAGGTTTAAAGCGAAAATACGGTACCGGCTATCTTTTTTTTTTACAGTAAATAGGTAGGTAGATAGACAATGAATAAAAATTGCTTGACATTGGATATAGCAGTTATCAAATCAAGCTGGTCTACTACGTTTTTGAAAATTACCAACTATTCCATACACTTTGTCAATCTGATTGTGACCTATAAAGTAGACTGTAATTTCTTAGGAAACTTATTTTGGGAGTTAGACAAATAATCGAAGTGTTTTTGTATTTATTAACATATTTTGTTCGTTTGTTCATTATGACAATTCTCAGTGGAGAGGTTTCAGAGTTCATAAAGGTGTACTGCTTTGCTTTTAATTACACTTTTGTGTTATTGTTGGCAGAGGTATAGCCTTCGTTACGTATAACCAATCATCGATCGAGAAAGAGAGAAGAAATGCCGTCATAAGTTACGTAACGAGTGCGTTCGAAACCTTTTCTCTGAGTAAGTTGGCCCGTCTTCAAAAATCGTCACTTTTACTTAATAAAGTACCAA
>NC_090738.1:31915750-31930750 GCF_036898095.1 Palaemon carinicauda
CCAGAGGTTATGGTTAAATCTCCAAGATTTTTGTTAAATCACCCAGGATTTGTGGTTGAATTCCCAGAGTTTGTGGTTAAATTCCCAGAGTTTGTGGTTAAATTCCCAGAATTTGTGGTTCAATCACCATAGGATTTGTGGTTAAATTCCCAGGATTTGTGGTTCAATCACTATAGGATTTGTGGTTGAATTCCCAGAGTTTGTGGTTAAATTCCAAGAGTTTGTGGTTAAATTCCCAGAGTTTGTGGTTAAATTCCCAGAATTTGTGGTTAAATTCCCAGAATTTGTGGTTCAATCACCATAGGATTTGTGGTTAAATTCCCAGGATTTGTGGTTCAATCACTATAGGATTTGTGGTTGAATTCCCAGAATTTGTGGTTAAAATCCCTAGAATTTGTGGTTCAATCACCATAGGATTTGTGGTTGAATTCCCAGAATTTGTGGTTCAATCACTATAGGATTTGTGGTTAAATTCCCAGAATTTGTGGTTAAATTCCCAGAATTTGTGGTTAAATTCCCAGAATTTGTGGTTAAAATCCCAGAATTTATGGTTAAAATCCCAGAATTTATGGTTAAAATCCCAGAATTTATGGTTAAAATCCCAGAATTTGTGGTTAAAATCCCAGAATTTGTGGTTAAAATCCCAGAATTTATGGTTAAAATCCCAGATTTTGTGTTTAAATTCCCAAGGTATTCATTGTTAAATTCTCAATGTGGTTAAATCCCAAATAATCCCCCAGGATTCAGTGTTAAATCCTCAAGGATTCTGGGTAAATCCTCCCCAAGGATTCAGACTTGAAAGACCCCAAGGGTTCGGGATTAAATCCCACACAGGATTTTTTGTTAAATTTCCCCCTAGGATTTGTGGTTAAATCCTCCCAGGATTTTGGGTTACATCCTCCCAGGATTCGTGGGTAGATGACCTCTGCATTCGGATTTAATTCCCAAAAAACAATCGGATTTAAATCCCCAAGATTGGGGGTTAAATCACCCACAGGATTATGTGATAATTCCGCCAGGATATTGGGGTAAATTCTTCAGGATATTGTGGTAAATCCCTCCGAATTTTAAGGTAGACCTCTACAGGATTCGTTGATAAATACCCCCGTATTTGTTGGTAAATCCCCCCGAATGTTGGGGTAAATCCAAACAGGATTTTGTGGTAAACCCCCACAGTATTCGTGGAATAAGCTCCCAGGATATTTGGATAAATCCCCCAGGATTTTAGGGGAAACACCCACAGGATTCCGGAATAAATCCCCCAGGATTTTAGGGAGAAACCCCCACAGGATTCCGGAATAAATCCCCCAGGATTTTAGGGAGAAACCCCCACAGGATTCAGGAATAAATCCCCCAGTATTTTAGGGGAAACCCCCACAGGATTCCGGAATAAATCTCCCAGGATTTTATGGGAAACCCCCACAGGATTCAGGAATAAATCCCCCAGGATTTTAGGGGAAAACCCCCACAGGATTCAGGAATAAATCCCCCAGGATTTTAGGGAGAAACCCCCACAGGATTCAGGAATAAATCCCCCAGGATTTTAGGGGAAACACCCACAGGATTCAGGAATAAATCCCCCAGGATTTTAGGGGAAACACCCACAGGATTCAGGAATAAATCCCCCAGGATTTTAGGGAAAAACCCCCACAGGATTCCGGAATAAATCCTCCAGGATTTTAGGGGAAACCCCCACAGGATTCCGGAATAAATCCCCCAGGATTTTATGGGAAACCCCCACAGGATTCAGGAATAAATCCCCCAGGATTTTAGGGAAAACCCCCACAGGATTCAGGAATAAATCCCCCAGGATTTTAGGGAGAAACCCCCACAGGATTCCGGAATAAATCCCCCAGGATTTTAGGGGAAAACCCCCACAGGATTCAGGAATAAATCCCCCCAGGATTTTAGGGGAAACACCCACAGGATTCAGGAATAAATCCCCCAGGATTTTAGGGAGAAACCCCCACAGGATTCAGGAATAAATCCCCCAGGATTTTAGGGGAAACACCCACAGGATTCAGGAATAAATCCCCCAGGATTTTAGGGAGAAACCCCCACAGGATTCAGGAATAAATCCCCCAGGATTTTAGGGAGAAACCCCCACAGGATTCAGGAATAAATCCCCCAGGATTTTAGGGAGAAACCCCCACAGGATTCCGGAATAAATCCCCCAGGATTTTAGGGGGAAACCCCCCCACAGGATTCAGGAATAAATCCCCCAGGATTTTAGGGGAAACACCCACAGGATTCAGGAATAAATCCCCCAGGATTTTAGGGAGAAACCCCCACAGGATTCAGGAATAAATCCCCCAGGATTTTAGGGGAAACACCCACAGGATTCAGGAATAAATCCCCCAGGATTTTAGGGAGAAACCCCCACAGGATTCCGGAATAAATCCCCAGGATTTTAGGAGAAACCCCCACAGGATTCAGGAATAAATCCCCCAGGATTTTAGGGAGAAACCCCCACAGGATTCCGGAATAAATCCCCCAGGATTTTAGGGAGAAACCCCCACAGGATTCAGGAATAAATCCCCCAGGATTTTAGGGAAAACCCCCACAGGATTCAGGAATAAATCCCCCAGGATTTAGGGAGAAACCCCCACAGGATTCAGGAATAAATCCCCCAGGATTTTAGGGAGAAACCCCCACAGGATTCAGGAATAAATCCCCCAGGATTTTAGGGGAAACACCCACAGGATTCAGGAATAAATCCCCCAGGATTTAGGGAGAAACCCCCACAGGATTCCGGAATAAATCCCCCAGGATTTTAGGGGAGAAACCCCCACAGGATTCCGGAATAAATCCCCCAGGATTTTAGGGAGAAACCCCCACAGGATTCAGGAATAAATCCCCCAGGATTTTAGGGAAAACCCCCACAGGATTCAGGAATAAATCCCCCAGGATTTTAGGGAGAAACCCCCACAGGATTCAGGAATAAATCCCCCAGGATTTTAGGGGAAACACCCACAGGATTCAGGAATAAATCCCCCAGGATTTTAGGGAGAAACCCCCACAGGATTCCGGAATAAATCCCCAGGATTTTAGGGAGAAACCCCCACAGGATTCAGGAATAAATCCCCCAGGATTTTAGGGAGAAACCCCCACAGGATTCAGGAATAAATCCCCCAGGATTTTAGGGGAAACACCCACAGGATTCAGGAATAAATCCCCCAGGATTTTAGGGAGAAACCCCCACAGGATTCCGGAATAAATCCCCCAGGATTTTAGGGAGAAACCCCCACAGGATTCAGGAATAAATCCCCCAGGATTTTAGGGAGAAACCCCCACAGGATTCAGGAATAAATCCCCAGGATTTTAGGGAAAACCCCCACAGGATTCAGGAATAAATCCCCCAGGATTTTAGGGAAAACCCCCACAGGATTCCGGAATAAATCCCCCAGGATTTTAGGGGAAAACCCCCACAGGATTCAGGAATAAATCCCCCAGGATTTTAGGGGAAACACCACAGGATTCAGGAATAAATCCCCCAGGATTTTAGGGAAAACCCCCACAGGATTCAGGAATAAATCCCCCAGGATTTTAGGGGAAACACCCACAGGATTCAGGAATAAATCCCCCAGGATTTTAGGAGAAACCCCCACAGGATTCCGGAATAAATCCCCCAGGATTTTAGGGAGAAACCCCCACAGGATTCAGGAATAAATCCCCCAGGATTTTAGGGAAAACCCCCACAGGATTCAGGAATAAATCCCCAGGATTTTAGGGAGAAACCCCCACAGGATTCAGGAATAAATCCCCCAGGATTTTAGGGGAAACCCCCACAGGATTCAGGAATAAATCCCTCAGGATTTTAGGGGTAAATCCCCCTATGATTCGGTCGTGATGTTTGTATGTTACCTGGGTAGGGAGTATGTTGACTTAACTAATTTTACAAGATTATTTGTCAAAGGAAACCGTAAACTTAAGGTCAACAATGTTCGTATTCGTTCAAAATCTGTTGGTTAAAATCTGTTGGTTAAAATCGAGTTCAAAGGTTAACGACTAACAAACTCGACTTGAGTAATTGCGAGTAACTACATCCAATTGAAACTACCAATATTCATTTAAAAAATCTTATTTTTTCTTTATAATTAAAGTTAATAAAACTTCAGTTTTACATTCATTTAATATATTGAAGATATATTAATTACCAGTCTTTACATTTAGTGGTTTATTTTTTTATTTCTTGTCTTGATTAGAATATTTTCATATTTGACGGCAAGTGACTTTTCTGAAGTGTCAATAAAGGTGACATTAATTAGTGTTTTATATTTCATTATTATGAGGAGATTGACTGCGACTGTTTTAGGAAATAATAAGGAAGAATAATTGTTAGTTTTAGACTCTCTCTCTCTCTCTCTCTCTCTCTCTCTCTCTCTCTCTCTCTCTCCTCTCTCTCTCTCTCTCTCCTGAATTCGAAATAGTCTGTGGCCAAATATCCAAAATTCCATCCTATTGAGAGAGAGAGAGAGAGAGAAAGAGAGAGAGAGAGAGAGAGAGAGAGAGAGAGAGAGAGAGAGAGAGAGAGAGAGAGAGAGAGAGATAATGTATCGTTTCTACGGAATCTTCAACACTTTAATTCGCAATTATCTAATATACTTAAATTATCTAATTATTTCCCAGCATAATGCAAATATTAAATTTAGTATTTTTTTTCAAACATCGAAGCAATTATAGTTGTAATAACTTATTAACTGTTATGGAAAACTTCATTTAGTTAAAAATAATTTGTTGCTTAATGTGAACAACCTTAATTCATTTCCTCACTGGGCTATTTCTGTGTTGGAGCCCTTAGATTTGTAGCATCACGTTTTTTTACCTAGTTTTACGTAGCTTAGCTAAATAAATTATATATATATATATATATATATATATATATATATATATATATATATATATATATTATATATATATATATAGCTTCAGGGATTTGGGTTTTGTCTACAGTGCTCATCACGCGATTCACTGCAAGCAGTATTTATAATCTCAGCGTATAATTAACGAAATAGCATAATTGGCTCTCTATCTCTCTCAAAAAAAAAAGAAAAAAAAACTAAATATTTCTTGTTATTACTTTGATAAACATACACTATTATTAAAATAGCCAATGAACATTGCTAATGAAGAAATTTATGATAATTAGCATTTAATAAAAATAGTGAAACTAATATATATTTTCAAAAAGATTAAAAACAGTTTGACTGAACAGATTTTCGTCTTATATTTAAGCATAAAGAAATTACCATTTCAAAGGATGTGAAAGAAGATGAGAATTCTCCCGTGCCATAAAAGGAGATGTACCTTTTTGCACCAGAGTGCAAAGAGTGGTTGCAAGTTTTGATGTGCATTCTAGAGTTTTATTGCTCTCAGACCCCCCCCAGTGTTGTTATGGTTTTTGACCAAATTCGTTTATACAAGTACTTACAAGAGCGCTCTCTCTCTCTCTCTCTCTCTCTCTCTCTCTCTCTCTCTCTCTCTCTCTGCCTTAAAGAGACTTGATTTACCTACAATTAGATTAATTTATAGTAAGAAAAGAGATGGAGACTAGATTGTGTAACAGCCTTAAACATTTAGCGAACAGGTATTTAAAACGAGAGGAGAGAGAGAGAGAGAGAGAGAGAGAGAGAGAGAGAGTGAGAGAGAGAGAGAGAGAGAGAGAGAGAGAGTCCTAGATTTCGTCTTTCACCAAATGTACTTGGACACCTCGAAGTATTTGACGAGAGTAGCGAAGATCAATTTAATGACTATTTTACAAATCGCTAGAACTATTTGACTTTATCCTTGTCTGATATTAAAGCAATAGGTTTTTAAGGACTTTCTAAAGGATAATGGGTGGGTTCCTAGATCCTATAACTGCCTACAGTACACCCTTGTGCTATCTTTGGTGCTCGCTCCGCAAAATAAGTTTGCGGCCACTGTATCTAATAATAGATAGCTGCAAAGCTTCTAAGCTTATATTTATTATTAGAATTAAGCTTAATTTACCTGTACATAACTAATTAATAATAATCTTAATATTTAGTTTTATCCCTTAAATCTACCTTGAAATTAGTTGGGATGTCTTCTGTTTTGGATTTACCCCGTTGTGGGCGTCCGTAACAACAATTAACAAATGGTCTCTTCACCGACAATCTCCCTATTTTCCCCATATCTCATTTTCTTCCTCAAAGCTTAATTGTACCAACTTTTACCATATTTTCTCATTTTCTTTATTTTATTATTCATCTTCATAATATGATTCATCTGCATTCAGTTTATGAATTCGAAATTTGAACTCATTTTAGAGTTGTCGTCGGTGAAAAGGCCGTTACCAAAATGGTCTCTTCACCGACAGTATCCCAATTTTCCCGTTACCAAAATGGTCTCTTCACCGACAGTATCCCAATTTTCCCCGTATCTTATTTTCTTCCTCCACGCTTAGTTTTACTTTATTTTCTTAATTTTATATGTTTTTCATGATTAATATACATATGACTCATTTGGATGTAATTTATGAATTTATTATGCGATTATTTAATAGATTTTTCTTCGGTGAAAAGGCCGTCGATCTACGATCGGTTAGTTTGAAATTTCTCATGACGTCTTATCGTGATATTTCTATAGTTTTATGTATAATTTTAGTCTATTTGCAAATCATTTAATTATATTTTACGTTGATTTACGTAATTGTGGATATCTTCCACATCGAAGTTGGTGTTTTGTTTGTGTGTGAACACCTTCCTGGGCACAAATTTAGTCGTAGTGTATAGTTTTGAACGATATTTGAACTGATATTTCCCTTGATTTGACGAATGAGGACGTTTCGTCTCCTACCACCAAGTGACCTTCTGATTTTCATGACAGGAAAAAAAAAGTTGCAAGATTAGTAGTATTTTGAATTGAACTAAAAGTATCAAAGGAAGCCTTTGTTGAGAAATTAAAAGTTTAGCTTTGACATTATTACTTTAAGAGCGAGCCCAAATTTTGATAGTTAAACTAAATAACTAGATAAGATTTTTTTTCCATAGTGTTTGAAGTAAAGGCGGATTTCAAGTAAATTAATAAGGTAATCAACTTTAGATAAGCTTAATGAGGCGAATAAGGTGAATATTTGAAGTTTAAGGAAGGCATTTCTACCTGCCATCTTGTTTTGTGAAGTCTTCAACTCGAGGAATAGTTCCTGACAACCAAATTTCCCAAATCAATAATTTAAATGCCCAAACTAACATTCCACAAAAACCTTAATACAAATTATGAAAGATAATTCGTATTTGAAAGAATCTATAACCCTTTGTTGGATATAGAATATATAAAATGCCTATCCTTTTACTATATTGTGATTGAAGATGAAAGAATTTTGCAGAATTATTTGATAAGTTCTAATTACGAACAGGTAGTTATTTGGTATATGCCTGGTATATATATATTAACCCCTGCCATGTAACCGCCTCTCTCTCTCTCTCTCTCTCTCTCTCTCTCTCTCTCTCTCTCTCAACCTAGAGATTTCAGAAGTTGGACGGCTCATGAACTCCGATTATGGATGAACAAATATGTAGGCAAGATTTTCCATTTGGTCTTTTGGTTGAACACTGCTCAATTTATTGAATTCGTAAACGGAATCTGTGTATTTATCATAATTGACTTAAGAAAAGTAAGATAAACATATTAAATTTAGATGTTGACGTCATGAACATGAGGAAGAAGTAGAAAGATAAAATCTAATTTTGTTATAAAACATTACTCCTATGAAGTTAAACTAGTCTTCGATGTACATACTGTAGTCTACGATGTACATAAGGAGGAGAGACAAAGTGGGTCCTATACATAGTCTACAGTGTACATAGGATACGATGTATATAGGAGGAATTCTATAAGCGATTGTCCAAGACAACTCAAACTATAATGTTAGAGTTTCCTTTTCATTGCATATATTGATTCTCTTATTTTCTCGTTTCCTTTCCTCATTGGGCTATTTTCTTTGTTGGAGCCCCTGGGCTTATAGCATCTTGCTTTTCCAACTAGGGTTGTAGCTTAGCAAATAATAATAATAATAATAATAATAATAATAATAATAATAATAATAATTAAAGATGTATGAATGTGCCAGAAATGTATCAATCTTTAGTGACTTTAAATTTGTATGTAGCTGATTAAATTTAAATTTTACAGGTGCTGTTTTAACCTAGAAGTTACGGACGAAAAGCTTCTAACTTCATCAGTGAAGATCAAACTATAACCTTTGCCGTGACTTCATTCAAGGTGAGAATGACAGGATACTTTAAACTTCAAAAGATAATGTACTAAATTAAAGTTTAATCTTGAGTAATATTTAAGATGAAAAGAAAGCTAGTATTAAGTTTCTATAGCCATTAACAATAACGAATAAAGTGAATATTTAATTCATGATTTTCAAAGTGTTTGTGTAATCATAATTGTGAGGAAGGATTTTAAACTGTTAAAAATTCCCTTAAAACTATGGTAAAAATTCTGGAATAATTGTCCCCAGGCATTTAACCTTTTTTAAAGACAAATATATTGACGTAAAGGAGTGATATTACGGTCACCAACCCGTAAAAGATAATAATAAAATAGGGTATAAATTACGGTCACCTGTATTTTACTGAAATACAGCTGAGAACAGTGTATTTTTAAGAAGACTTTTTGATTAAAATTACGGATTTTTAACTGTAGTTTTAGGACTATTGTGGTTTTGGTGTATATTTTGAAGGAAATTGGGGGTATCTATAAAATGTCTTTGGTATTTTATCTGAATTTAATTATGTTGTTATAATTACTATGTAGGCTACATGGAAAAACTTTCATATTAATTTGTATAAAGTTTGTTTTAGTTATTATTTTATTTCCAAAATCTTGTTTGCCATTTAGTCTAGCTGTACAATGATGATGATATTGTTGTTACTATTCTGAAATATTTTATTTTTCCTTATTTCCTTTCTTCATTGGGCTATTTTCCCTATTGAGGCCCCTGGGCTTATAACATTCTGCTTTTCCAACTAGGGTTGTCGCTTAGCATTTAATAATAATAATAATAATAATAATAATAATAATAATAATAATAATAATAGCAACATTAGAAGGTTTGTTGTCAGTAGAGTAACTTCATCTAGGTGTATGGCATAATAGGTTGAATATTTTTCTGCTGCATGGGTTACCCAATAAAACAGTATCTATATTCATTGGTTTATATTAAAACAATGTGTTTAAAGTGTGACACTTTAGCCACACTCTTAACTACGGTTGATTATTCATTGGATAAATATAAATGTTAACATTGAGCAGCTATATGTTAAATGGATTTAGATTATAACTATCCCTTGAGGTGCGTTCACACGGACGGACACTGTTGCCAGTTAACAATGGGAAGCAGAAGGAAGAGCTGGTGACGTCAATAACGAGTACCAAGGGGGAGTAAATTCAGTGCCCATGTTCGTACTCTCCGGGAGAACTCGATGGACGGAGTTACTTATTTACCAGATGAACTTTAGCTGTTGGTTAATTACTGTGTATTTCACGGACCATGACACCCTCTTTTTTTAATATAACTAATGAACTAGGCTTCTGATTAATGTGAAACTGAAACCACCATAGTTTGAGACACCGACCTAATTAAGAAAAATGGATTCAAGCATCTACTCCGCAGTATTGTCTTACTTTATATAGAGAAATGTCATCTAAATTCTGTGGTTATGGCGAGAACGGAAATGAAGACCCGGCAACTAGGCGTAGAATGACGTATGTCAACCATGACGTGAGCCCCTGACGTTTACACCTGCCACGCCTCCCTTTCTGTATGGTTATTAAAAGATATATAAGTTGTAGTGAGTTATACTGCTCTTTGATGGAGTCTAAAGATACTGATTAGTTATTATATTTAAATAAACTAATTTTTAGACTCACTTGTGTTTATTATTTAATCAATTGTTAATTTTACGAAAAAAAAGACAAAAAAATTAAAATCTCGGAAGGCAGTCAGAGAGGTGATCGCGCTAGGGAAGGTACACGCCTGTTACATACGGTCATTGACAAGGCTCCTGCTGACACTTTGCTCACTGACTACTATTGACATTTTATATCATGTCTAGAATGCTTCACCATTGTCCACAAGGTTGTCGTAATGCTTTTGTGTTGCGACTCTTAACATACTTCAAGAGGGAACAACACAACAATAAACTGAAAATTGGATTGAATAGGTTGGTATCATGTTGTCATGTTTAATGGCGTACCATCACGGACATATATAGTTGAATATGATGCATTATCAAATTCTCTCTCTCTCTCTCTCTCTCTCTCTCTCTCTCTCTCACACACACACATACACTGTATATATATATATATATATATATATATATTCTATTTCAGTCTTGTAACTTTATTCATTATAATGTTAGCTGTTATATTACTAATTATGTACAATATATTTACTGTTAATAAAGTATTACTATTCTTCCACCTCCATCCAATCCTCAGCCATATTAAATATTCATAATGACCATGTTATGTGCGCATCCTCAACAATCATTCCATAACTTCAACACAATAATGACTGCATTCCTGTATTGAAAAATAAAAACACCTTATCTCTATCAAAGATATAATTATATATAATTTCTTGTACTGATATAATGAGGGGGGCGTGGCAGGTGTAAACGTCACGGGCCTCACGTCATAGTTAACATACGTCATTCTGCTCCTAGTTGCCAGGTCTTAATTTCCGTTCTCGCCATAACCACAGAATTTAGATGACATTTCTCTATATAAAGTAAGGACAATAATGCGGAACAGATGCTTGAATCCATTTTTCTTAATTAGGTCGGTGTCTCAAAATCTGGTGGTTTCAGTTTCACATTAATCAGAAGCCTAGTTCATTAGTTATATTAAAAAAAGAGGGTGTCATGGTCCGTGAAATACACAGTAGGTTCCACTTGCCCTGTAAACATGGCTATTTGTAATTCTGTTACGAGAGAAATCTGCCATTGGGATCCGATAGAAGAGAAACAGAGTTGCTAATCGAATTTAATCGAAGGACCCATGCTGATGAAACTAAAACAGATGTTTCAAGGCAGAAATAAACGTGTAGAGGCAATGTATAAAATCACGCCAGAACGTCAGAGAAGTTGATTATCTGTTACTGGTTTAGAAGGGTATGAGACTTGAGACGGGTGTGGACGTGTGTTTCAGTGCTCTGTATCGAATCTGGCTTTAAACGGAATCATTGTGTATCTCGTTGTTTGTACTATGAAAAATCTCTTTGTGGGTGTTTGCTAGTGTTGATATTAGTGAAATATAGTGCTAAAAATCAGTGGTTTCCTTGTATGTGAGGTCTGTAGTGAAAGGCCTGACCCAGCATTTTTGCGTTGGGGTGGGGCTACTTGAAAAGTTCATTGAAAAATGATTCAATATGTCTTTCCTTAGAAAACGAAAAGGAAGACGTAATCCCGTGAATGATCTCGGTCTATTTATGACTGAAATTGACGAGGTACTCACAGGAAGGGAGGAAAGTATAATGGCAGCAGCTTATGAAGAATGTGATGACGGAGGCAATCGTGGCATGTGTGGGCACTGTGAGTCCTATGTCGATGATGGGATGCAATGCGATCAATGCCGAAGATGGTACCATGATGAAGTAGCTTGCTCTAATTTAAGGGATGGTTCAAGTACTCTTTTAAAAAGCAGGAACATCATTTATAAATGTCCAAAATGTGTTGAGTCTGCATGTGTTGATGACATAACGAGACTAAGCATCATCATAGAAGAGATGAAGGTAAATGTACAACAACAGATGTCTGGTTTTATGGATATGATAACTGCTCAATACATGGATATGCGTCAAGAAATTGTCGAGCTGAAAGAAAAACTTATGGAATACGAAAAAGAGAATGTGACCAAGACTACATATGCAAGCAAGTTGAAATCAAGAAACACTTTGGTTATAAAATCTACGGAGGAAAATAAGAAGGCTTCAGATATCAAGAAAACTATCATGAAGAAGATAACCACGAATGTCGAACAGGTCAAAACCTCTAAACAAGGCCACTTGGTAGTTAATTTTGCGGATAAAACTGGGTTAGAAAAGGATAAAAATGACTTAGAAGAGGTCAAGAATGACATTAAGGTAGAAGTAGATAAAAAGGATCTACTTAAACCGAAGATCAAGGTCTGCAATATTGATGAAAATGAAGATGATATAATTGCCAGTATAATGGAGAAGAATGAATGGTTGAATGATATATGTGAAAATGAAGAAGACTTTAAATTGATCAGGAAGTTTAAATCAAGACAAAGCGGTAAATTACACGTCATTATAAAGTGTAGTCCAACTATCAGGAAAGTCTTCCGTAAAAGAGATGATAGAGTATATACCACGCTTGGAGGATGCTGTAAAATCTATGATTCCTACAATGTATTTCAGTGTTATAAATGCCAAGAATTTGGTCATACTGCTGAAAATTGTAGCAAGACTCAGGTATGTGCCAAGTGTAGCCAGGATCATCGAACCACGGATTGTAATGTAAATACGTTAAAGTGTCATAACTGCACAATGAGGAATTACAATGATACGAATCATAGGACATATGATGATAACTGTAAAGTATACAAGGAGGAGCTTACCAGGATAAAAAATAGAACCGATCATGGAGTCTAGCCCATTGGTTAAGTGTGGTCTGATAAATATTCAATCAGTGGGGAATAAAACCATAAAGATTAGAAATCTTATTAACGAAATGGAATTAGATTTATGCTTTTTAACGGAAACTTGGTTGCAAGGAAATATTAGTGATAACTCAAAGATTCAGGAGATGACGCCGTGTACTCATGATTTCTATCACGTACCAAGAAAGGACAAAACTGGAGGAGGAGTGGGTGTCTTTGTGTCGAAAACTTTCTCTAGGGTTTCTATCATGAATGAAATGGTATTTGAAACGTTTGAATATATCTGTTTAAAACTGACAAGAAACAATAAGGTATTGAATATAATATTATATAGACCACCAGCGAGTAATATGACTAAATTCATTGAAGAATTTAGTATTCTTGTGGGTGTGGTGGACGATATTAAAAATACATTAATTGGTGGAGACTTCAACTGTTGGGTAGATGATGAAAATGATAATAAGGCTAAAGAACTCAAGGAAGTATTTGAGATGTTTAATTTAATAAACAGTGTTTTGGTATCAACGTCAGTAGGTGGTCATACACTCGACTTGGTCATATGTGGAAAAGACTCAGACCTAATAAAAAACCTTGAAGTGGAACCAGACTTTGAGATCTCAAAAACACATAAACTCATCACCTTTAATGTTAATATAAATTGCACCAGAGTATTGAAAAAATGGATCACATATAGGGAACGGGAAAATTTTGATGCTGAGAATTTTATTGAAGCTAGTGTAGCGCAAATGTCTTGTGTGAACACACAATGTGAACATATGGTAGACATAGAATGTGTTGGGTGCTATACCAAGAAATACAACGACAATTTTGGAAAAATGTACGATACCATGTGTCCCATAAAGAACAAACAAATAGTGGTACGCGAAAATGTTAGATGGTATAATAGTGAACTATTAAAGGCAAAAAGACACAGACGTAAGATGGAAGGTAGATGGAAAAGAGCCAAATCCTTACAAGCCAGAAATCTATATAATAAGGCCAGAAATGACTATAACATCCTGTTAGAAAAAACAAAAAGAAAATTCTACAACGGCGAATGTAAAAAAACTAATAACATGAAGGACTTTCATAAAAACCTTGATGATTTGATGGGATTAAAGAAAAAATATGTCTTGCCTGACAATGTTTGTGCAGAGAGTTTTGCTATATTCTTTAGTGAAAAAATTGATAAAATCTATAGAGGCTTCCCCCAAAATCACTTGGAGGGACAGTCAGCTATGCCAGTGAAGGAGGGAAAGAAGTTAATAAAATTTAGGGAGATAAATATGTGCGACTTGTTAAAGGTTATGAGAGAGATGAAGAATACATATTGTGGAAACGACCCTTTCCCAAACAGTTCAATAAGTGAAGCTCCAAACAAACAAGTCGTATATAATATTTACCTGAACATAATTAACCTAAGTATATCGCAATCCTGTTTTCCTAGCTGTGAAAAAACTGCGTTGATCAAACCAATTTACAAAGGGAAAGGTGATGTAAACGAGCTAAATTCATATAGGCCCATTTCAAATTTATCCTACATGTCAAAGCTTATTGAAAAAGTCATAAGTGAGCAATTGTGGGCGCATATTGACGAGTTACAGGTATTCCCGGAAAATCAATCGGCCTACAGAGCTAATCATTCTACAGAAACTACTTTGTGCTCAATAATGAATGATATGATAGGTGTTCTTGATGGGGGAAAGTGTGGAATTTTAATTATGTTAGATCTTAGTGCTGCTTTTGACACTGTTGTGCACGAATACTTACTTGACGACTTGAAGTCTATTGGAGTGACTCAGGAAGCACTGAAATTTTTGCGAAGTTACTTAGTGAACAGGAAGACTATTGTAGAAGTTTCTGGAAACCGATCCAATGAGAGAATACTTATGAAGGGTGTACCACAGGGTAGTATCCTGGGCCCTATCTTGTTTAACATATATACTATCGAGCTATCACACATCTTGAAAAAACAAAAAGTGGGTTTTAAACTATATGCAGATGATACTCAGTTTTACCTCTCAATTTCAACAACACAAGATACAGGGAAGAAAATTGATGAGATAATGACTGAAATAAAAACATGGATGCAGAGGAAAAAGCTCAAATTAAATGATGATAAAACAGAATGTATGTTTTTCGGCACAAGGGTGGCTTTGAAGAATTACCAGTTAATTCAAAGTATAAAAATTGGTGATGCTGATGTTGGGATTGTGCCTGTTGTGAAAAATTTGGGTGTACTGATAGACTGTAATTTGTCAATGAAGGACCAAATTGTGAACACAGTGAAAGTGTGTAACTATCACCTGAGAAACATAGCATTTATTAGAAAATATTTAACAG
>NC_090738.1:31938719-31951219 GCF_036898095.1 Palaemon carinicauda
AGAGGAGGAGGAGGAGGAGGAGGAGGAAGAGGAGAGAGAGAGGAGGAGGAGGAGGAGGAGGAAGAGAGAGAGAGAGAGAGAGAGAGGAGGAGGAGGAGGAGGAGGAGGAGGAGGAGGAAGAAGAGAGAGAGCGTAGTGAGGAGGAGGAAGAGGAGAGAGAGAGGAGGAGGAGGAAGAGGAGAGAGAGAGGAGGAGGAGGAAGAGAGAGAGAGAGATCTTAGTGACAAGCCTACAGCCTCTTCAGGGCCAGGTGTGGGCCTTTTTCGAAAACAGGAAATGACGAACTTTTGCTGAAGCTTTGTGAGGGAAGTAACGATGTGAATACAATTAGAATTGTTGTGATATACACACCAATGTTTTATGAACCATTGAATAGCGACAGGTTTAATATGACGTCATTATTTCCATGACCAATGCTACCTCACTGTCAATTTCACTATTTGTTAAAGACATTGAGTTCAATCAGGTAGTTGCTGTTATCTTTTCACACTTCCGGACATTATATTTTCTTATCTATCACACGTTACACTATTTTCGTTCTGAATAACGAGATAAAACCATTCTGTTAAACAAAAACTCCCTGTATTCTCGAATATAAACTTGATTCTCGAAATCAAAATAGTACGGGTGCTCTCTCTTAAATAAATTGGTTGAAATTTGAAATTAGGTGCAGGAAAGAATGAGACATATGTTGAATGAAAATGCATTTCTTGGAAAACTAAAAATAGGTTAAAGAGTAGTAGTGCTGCACCACCCTATCCCCTTTACCACTCGGATATAAAAATGACCCTCAACAGGCGCTTTCCCTCGATTAGAAGGACAATAGTGTACCAACCGTGTGTCACATGATCGTACATAGTTCATTTTGTACTTGTATCTTCGCTCTCCCCTCGCACTAAATAGAACCTGAAAAATCATGTCTGCTTTTCTCCTCTGTAACATTGTCAATATGTGAACATGAAAATTCTTGTTGCTTTGATATTTTGTATATAAAGGAGAGTGTTCTTTAATAAACTAACTCAGTTGTTTTTAACTTGCCTTTGAGTCACAACCATTTTCTCAGCCCGTCACGATAGTGATCGTGATAATGATGGCGAAGGAAAAAACGGACATCTGTTTGAAGTGAAAGTTGTGCTCAGCATTGCAAAGACTACATAATAATAAGTCTTGAGAAATAGAAAACCATAAAAATCAGGGAAACACAGAGGATAGAAAGAAGCCTCTGGTTTTAGAAAAAAAATAGTGCTGATAAAAGGTTTGATTTCGAAGGCTTGTATTTGGAAAGTGAAATTACAAAAAAGTAACCAGTTTATTTCCTTCCTCAATTTCTATTTTGATCACCTAAAAATGGGTATTTATTCAACTAAGATTATTACTATTCCTATCGCTTCATTTACACATATAATAGTTCACCTTTCCAGTTGACTTACGTGACCTTTTAACACAGGTTAACAGATGGATGGAACACAAACAAAAACGATCACGTGACGTCTTCCACAAACAACTACAGCAATGGAGATGTTCCAATAAAAGGATAGGAAATTGATAACCCATTTTCTCTCTCTCTCTCTCTCTCTCTCTCTCTCTCTCTCTCTCTCTCTCTCTCGTAACAAAATCAAATTAGATACTACTCTGCCCACACTACGAAAGGCATTTCACTTAGAAATAGAAATACGTACATAGAAATACCATTTAACCCTCATAAAACTATCAAAGGTGCAATACTTTTATTTATCCCCGCAAACTTTGACAACTAAACAGTTGTCTCGTGTAAAAATTAATGAATATATTCATATAACAAACTTTTAGAGGAAACACACCTCTTATAATTCAAAATGATCCACACAATATCCTGAAAATTGCACTTGAATGCCGTTTTACCACCAGCAAAGGATTGTACTGCATGACATCACCGTACAAATAATGGTCACAGACGTGTGACCTCCTTCCTACCAAAATATCCTATTTGGTCTGTACATCTATGGAAATTCACAAGCCTACTTTGAATTATGAGTGCACCTAAAATATATAACTGAACTTATTCACTTAACAGGCTTAGATAAGTCTTCTTTTATAGTTTATATATGAAGGGTCTTAAAACATTGTTTTCTTAATTGTTCATTATTTATCATACAGTTTATTTATTTCCTTATATCCTTTCCTCAATGGGCTAATTTTACCTATTGGAGCCCTAAGGTTTATAGCATCTTATTTTCTAACTAGGGTTGTAGCTTAGCTAATAATAATAATAATAATAATAATAATAATAATAATAATAATAATAATAATAATAATAATAATAATAATAATAATAATAATAATAATGATAATAATAATAATAATAATAATAATAATAATAATATTAACGGAGGCAAATTTTTAAAACAGAGAAATGGCATTAGCCTAATCTATTACTTTCGAATAAATAACTTCCCACCAAAACAAAAACAAAAACAAAACATACATACGAGAAAAATGACCAGGAAAAAACTTCCTCACTCGTTTCATCTTTAAATTCTAAATCGACTGACACGAATCTCACGAAGGTTGCTTTACCCACATAATGGTGCCTTCATATTTGCATATTCATTGTTATTAAACAATTTAAAATAACGTTTCTTTGGTGAGAGAGAGAGAGAGAGAGAGAGAGAGAGAGAGAGAGAGAGAGAGAGAGAGAGAGAGAGAGATTATTCCGTCGAAGCACTCACATCTATTATTTTTCTCTGTCCGTTTATCGTTTCTCTCGATAACAACTGCGACCCATAAAGGTAGATTAACATCCATTACATAATTTCATGCTTATATATATATATATATATATATATATATATATATATATATATATATATATATATATATATATATATTATATATATATATATATATATATATATATATACATATATATATATATATATGTATATATATATATATATATATGTATATATATATATATATATATATACCTATATATATACATATACTGTATATATATATATATATATATATATATATATATATATACATATATATATATATATATATATATATATATATATACATATATATATATATATATATAACATATATATACCTATATATATACATATACTGTATATATATATATATATATATATATATATATATATATATATATATATATATATATATATATATATATATATATACAGTATATGTATATATATAGGTATATATATGTGTTATATATATATATGTATATATATATATATATATATATATATATATACATACATATATATATATATATATATATATATATATATAACATATATATACCTATATATATACATATACTGTATATATATATATATATATATATATATATATATAGGTATATATATGTGTTATATATATATATATATGTATATATATATATATATATATATATATATATATATATATATATATGTATATATATACAGTATATGTATATATATAGGTATATATATATATATATATATATACATATATATATATATATATATATATATATATATATATATATATATATATATACATATATAACATATATATACCTATATATATACATATACTGTGTATATATATATATATATATATATATATATATATATATATATATATATATGTATATATATATATATATATATATATATATATATATATAACAGTATATGTATATATATAGGTATATATATGTGTTATATATATATATATATATATATATACATATATATATATATATATATATATAACACATATATATACCTATATATATACATATACTGTATATATATATATATATATATATATATATATATATATATATATATATATATATATATATATATATATCATAAATGAAGCTACTCACAGGTCTGGTAATTGCTTGGACCTCGTATACACTGACTCCCCTGGTGTTATAACTAGTAAGGTTGGTTCTCCAGTCGGGACATCTGATCATGCCTTGATTTCATTATTAGTGAAGACTGAGCAGCCTGTCCCTGATATATCATATTCTTGTAAAATTTATTTGAAATCCCAAGCAGACTGGAATGGGATTTTACATGATCTTTTGTGCTTGAACTGGTCACAAATATATAATAGTGTAGATCCTGTTGTCCCTTTGAATGAGAATCTAGTCAACATAATTGATAGGCGTATCCCTTCTCGTGTGCTAAGGTACCGAGTGAAGGACAAACCGTGGTTCAATGATGATTGTAGACGTGCTTATTTGGAGAAACAGGAAGCCTATCATCTTTGGAAGGGTAACAGATCAGATTTGACCTGGAACAACTATACTCAGCTTCGAGCTTTTGCTCAGAGAGTTTATGCCTCAACTGAAAAGGAGTACAATTTAACCATAAAAGAAACACTTTCTGGTACAACTCAGGAACATAAATGGTGGTCTACCCTTAAATCTGCACTCTTTGGTGTAGATGCAACAGTTCCTCCTTTACTTAAACCAGATGGCTCAGTCACTCACTGTCCAAAGGAAAAGGCAACCCTTTTGGCTGATGTTTTTGACAGTAAACAGAGTAATGAAAAACTTGAACTTCCTCATTCCTGTTTTCCTGAGGCTAAACTAACTAGTTTAGCTTTTCGATCTCGTGAGATTAAAGCTCTGTTGATGGACCTTGATGCTTATGGAGGTGTAGACCCAAATGGTATTTTTCCTTTGTTTTTTATTAAGACAGCAGATTTCTTAGCTCCAAAGTTATCTGTTATTTTGCGCAAATTAGCAAGAAGAGGAGCTTTTAGCACTAGTTGGAGAATTGGTAATGTTACTCCTCTATGTAAATGTGTTTGTGGTAGCTCAAGTCCCACTGATTACCGCCCAATTTCCATAACTCCCATATTATCTAAAGTTTTTGAACGTCTTCTGGCAAAACGTCTTAATAGGTTTGCTGAAGGTAATCATCTACTCCCTAGTTTGCAATTTGGTTTTCGTAAAGGCCTTGGAGCATGTGATGCCCTTCTTACAATCTCCAATGCTGTACAGAAATCCCTTGATTGTGGTCGGGAAGTTCGTATGATTGGCCTTGATTTTAGTGCTGCCTTTGACCGTGTTAATCATGAGGCCCTTGTTTTCAAACTGAAACAGTTGGGAGTGGGTGGGTCGTTTCTTAGCATTATTATTGATTTTTTAAGTAATAGATCTCAAAGAGTTGTTGTTGATGGGCACCATAGTGATTATAGGAATGTGATATCCGGTGTTCCACAGGGTAGTGTTCTTGGCCCATTACTTTTCATACTATATACACATGACATGTGGTTTGGCCTAGAAAACAAGCTTGTTGCATATGCAGATGATGCTACTCTCTTTGCATCAATTCCATCCCCTGAATGTAGATCTAGGGTTGGTGAATCCCTTAATAGAGATTTAGCTAGAATTAGTGCATGGTGCAAATTATGGGGTATGAAGTTGAATCCTAACAAAACTCAAAGTATGATTGTAAGTAGGTCAAGGACGGTGGCTCCTCAACATCCGGATCTCAGTATTGATAATGTTTCTTTAAATATGTATGACTCTTTCAAAATTTTAGGTGTGATTCTCGACAGTAAATTTACTTTTGAGAAACATATAAGGTCTCTGTCTTCTTCAATTGCACAAAAAATAGGCTTATTGAGAAAGTCTTTCAAGATTTTCGGTGATCAATCTATTCTGAAGAAGTGTTTTAATTCTTTCATTCTACCTTGTTTTGAGTATTGTTCTCCTGTCTGGTATTCAGCTGCTGATTCTCATCTTAATTTGTTGGACAGAAACTTACGGTCTATTAAATTTCTTATTCCTGATCTAGATATTAATCTCTGGCACCGTCGTTCAATTAGTTCATTATGCATGTTGCATAAGATTTTTCATAACTCTGTCCATCCTTTACATTCAGATCTCCCTGGACAATTCTATCCTGTTCGTAATACTAGGCAGGCAGTTAATTCTAATAGCCAGGCCTTCTCCATCACGAGGCTCAATACTACGCAGTACTCTAGAAGTTTTATTCCAGCTGTGACCAAGTTGTGGAATGATCTTCCTAATCGGGTGATTGAATCAGTAGAACTTCAAAAGTTCAAAGTTGGAGCAAATGCTTTTTTGTTGACCAGGCGGACATGAGTCTTTTATAGTTTATTTATGACATATTTGTTTTTGATGTTGTTAATAGTTTATATATGACATGTCTATTTTGACGTTGTTACTGTTTTTAGAATGATTTATTGTTAATTTGTTCTCTTCATTTATTTATTTCCTTATTTCCTTTCCTCACTGGGGTATTTTTCCCTGTTGGAGCCCCTGGGCTTATAGCATCTTGCTTTTCCAACTAGGGTTGTAGCTTGGATAGTAATAATATATATATATATATATATATATATATATATATATATATATATATATATATATATATATATGCACACACAAGCATATAGATAAACGTAGAAACGTAGGACTTAATCAGACCATTGCTGTTAAAAGGCTAATAACAGGATAATAACAGAGCACCGTCAACAGTTCAAAATATGAATCTAAATAAACTTGACAATAAGCAAGATCGGTCAAGAGAGATAAGAACTCAAGAAGAGAACCAAACAAGATGGTCAGCAGCCCGTGACCTATGACCTATTCGTGCCGCCTTTCCAAGATATTCCATCATAACTAGCGAGATAGGTAAGGTTACCCAGGCAGCGAGACACTAGTTGCACTGTTATTAGTAATCGTAGACGATAAGAATGAAGGTTCAAATAAGCAAGACCTAATCACCTTCAAATAAACACGCACCTCAGACGGATGTAGAGACAGAACAGACAATTCACACGAATCAAAAGACAGTGGGCCGTGAGGTGAACAGCGGCAAATAAATTAATATCAAGAACAGAATAAATAAAATACTTGGCTGAACAATTAATATATATGAGAAATAAGCAGATGAAGTAGACAAAAAATAAAACTGCTAAAGTACTTGTTTCATGAGAAACACTTGATCGACAGTTCCATTTCCTTTGGTTAACCAACGCTGTTCCTTGCTATCAAATCTTTCATCCTTTGTTTCACTTTCTCAAGCAAAGTGTACATTTCCCACAATCAAATTTTATGCCTATTCAACGAAAAATTATCCCTTAACCAATTCCCTGAGAACTTTTTCGTAATATAGACAGATATATCTTACAAATGCTAGTCAGTCACGCATTCACAGAAGGTCCCCTGTATTCACCTAAACTAAGGTTGTCTTCTCATTAGATATGTGTAACATATAAAAATAAATAAATGGGTATCGCCATCTGTTGGGAGCTAAGAAAGCGTATGATGTTAGAGACATGCTAAAACAGACCCCCCAAACCACACACACATACGTATATGTATAAAAATAAAAGTAAATATATATATAAATATATATATATATATATATATATATATATATATATATATATATATATATTCACGTGTACATAAACAATAAATACATATTCATATATATACAGTATATACGATATATATACATACATATGTACGGTATTTGTATATTTGTGTGTTGCTATGTATACATATTCGTATATATATATATATATATATATATATATATATATATATATATATGTGTGTGTGTGTGTGTGTGTGTGTGTGTGTGTGCCTAAACATTTATGTTTACAGTAGGCTCACGAAGACACGCGCATATATATATATATATATATATATATATATATATATATATATATATATATATATATATATATATATATACTGTACATACACAAAACACACATAAAAACACGCTTATTGAGATGGCAAGTATTCAAGAACTGTAATTTCCTAGTAGTAACGAAAGGTGTTGTTGGGAGATGGTGAAAGGCCGATAAATTTGCAATCTCAAAACATTTTAAACTTTGGCGATTGCTCCCATCAATGAAAAAGAAGAGACTCTACCAGTAGATCCAGAAACAGGCGACGATAGGCAGTAAATACAAGCATGAAGCCGAGAAATGATGTTGGGAAAACAGGCGAGATAACAGAGGATAACTGCTCTCGTGCCGACAGACAACTCGAGGAGCTGGGAACCACATCACTATTAAGCAGTGCAAGGCAAGTGAGTAATACTGACCCCCCCCCTCTCTCTCTCTCTCTCTCTCTCTCTTATTGTTACTTGGTTGCTTTACTTACTCATCTATTTCTGTCTAAATCACTGGTGCTTAGTTACGCTGCTTTCATGAATTTTTCTCCAAATTTCAATGTATTGATATTCTTCGTTAGAAGATCTCTTTGGAATTCGGAATTCCAATATTCGACCATAGTGCGCATGAAAATATCTTTCGAAGTGGTCTTTAAATAGTAATATTAAATGGGGCGACCGAGTTCAAGAAACCTTGTTCAACCCTAATTTGGAAAATCCAATGAACAAATATTCTAATTGACTGAGATGCAAAAATATTTTCAAAAAACTGAATCTTCAAAAACAGTAACACACCAGATTACTTAATTTCACTTGAAAAGTCAACCGAGAACACATCTACAATAATGTGGAGAAGAAAGTCATTATCCTATCTTCAAACAACACATGGAAAAAAAAAAACATATTTGTTGATTCCTACGTTTTTTTTTTTTTTTTTTTTTTTTTTTTTTTTTTTTTTTTTTTTTTTGTCCTAAACAATTCAAGTGAATGTTGTAAGTAAACATTTTGCTCTGTATAAAACATGAAAACGTCGTTCCAATTCTAAAACATCATTGATAAGAAAAATTTTTATGGGTATGGTGATGTGACAAAGTCAAACAAACGAATCATTCAAAAATCCAAAGATAATTGGTGCAATGATATATTATAAAAAAGACATTTTACCATAATGTCATCATCAATATTGACTACCAAACCAGACAACGAAAGTGGATGAAAAATAAATAGGAAATCTATAGGAAAACCCAGTGACTGTCTACACTACTCCTGCAGTCCTGACGCTTTCTAACCTTTCTACCATACCTTGCGCCTAGCTATCATTCAAATTCAAATATTTCTCAGACTAAATACAAACACATATTTATTTACCCAGACAGAAAGAGAGAGACATGTACAGACACACACAACACACATCATGGCCTTTCCTCTTTGAAAGGGGTGGCACCAAAGGAGTACAACAGTCTTGTTTCTCCAGCGAGTTCTTGGAGGCTAGGTGAAATCCTCACGCCCTTTTCTTCACCATAACAGATGCCGGTTCCTATTTATAAATATATGGCCATAAAAAAAACATTTCTTTATATATATATATATATATATATATATATATATATATATATATATATATATGCATATATATACATATATATAGACATACTCACACACACACACACACACACACATATATATATATATATATATATATATATATATATATATATATATATATATATATATATATATATATATATAAATTTTCCTTATATAAAACTAATCACATCCGAATTGTTCGAGACATCATAAGCAACCGCTACAAATTAATAATTTTGTTTTTAAAGCACATGTACAACAGCAGGGGAACATTATCGTTAATAATAATAATAATAATAATAATAATAATGATAATAAACCAGCTTTTCGAACCGACGGCAAACATTCTTGCAAGTCACCTTGTACCCGGTAAGAATGGAATGCCTTCTCTCTTTTCATTATTTCACAGTTAATTATACCTAACAAATTTTTGTGAAGACAATTATGCAGACCTGAACTATAACAAGAGCTACAATTACAAGAAAAGGAATACAAATTTTAATCTAAGCAAATTTAGGTAAAGTATCTTGATCTTGATTCCAAGAGCATAAAGGTTTCAGCATCGCCTTCCAAATTACTCTCACCATCAAGGTACATTGAAGTCTAAATACAGAATGTAATATTATGAGTAGGTTATAAGGCTGCCTGCCTCTGATGCCTTAGATGACCGCGGAGGTAGCAGCAGTAGGGGATTCAGCATTATGAAGCTTCATCTGTGGTGGATAACGGGGGAGGGTGGGCTGTGGCACGCTAGCAGTACCAGCTGAACTCGGTTGAGTCCCTTGTCAGGCTGGGAGGAAAGTAGAGAGTAGAGGTCCCCTTTTTTGTTTTTGTTTCATTTGTTGATGTGCCCCAAAATTGGGAGAAGTGCCTTGGTATATGTATATGTATAAGGCCATGTATAGCCTGGCCTAACGCACAGCTATATGATGAACACCACAAAAGTCTTATTATAAGCGTTTCCCTTCTTTCCCTGTTTATGAAATAGTGACACTGTTATAATTTCCCTTCACAACATACTGGCTAAAACCACACATATTTATAAGTACAAATACGCAATGGCTGCTTATTCATTATTATTTCCTGTGTATAATATACAATTTACAACCAGGTTATCGATTTCCCGTTTACCATCCGGGCCGTCCCAGTTTATTTAGTTCCAATTTTCATTCCTCACTAGGCTATTTTCCCCGTTGGATCCCTTGGACGTGTAGCATCCTCGAGGAGGTAGCCTTCTGCATTTCCAAATAGGGTTGTAGCCTTGGTGTTATTAATAACACACACACACACACACACATATATATATATATATATATATATATATATATATATATATATATACATATATATATGTATATATATATATATATACTGTACATACAAACATAATATTTTGTGTACATTATCCTCGGCCATTATTAGTCCAATGAAGAACAAAGACCTTAGACATGTCCTTCCAGTTGTCTTCAGTTTAAATAATATATATATATATATATATATATATATATATATATATATATATATATATATATATATATATATATATATATATACTTAATGTAACTAGATTGAAAAAAGGGGCAAGTTTCTGTTCACAGAAAAATATCAATCTACTCAGCTACATATTCAACTGGGACCATTAAAATAAACCAAAAGGTTGACAAGAAATACTGACATATCCAAAGCCCCCCCCCCTCTCTCTCTCTCTCTCTCTCTCTCTCTCTCTCTCTCTCTCTCTGTAAGTGATAATATACAGGTAAATACGGACATACTGTACAAAATACTGGAGAAAATTGTTGAAAAATATGTACCGAAAAAAAAAACAATAAACAAAAGACGTGCATACCAAGAAACAGAAGGATCTTATTTCAGAAAATTAGAAAGTGGAAGAAAAATCTTGCAAAAGAAACAAATGTGTGGAAAATGAGGGAAATAAAATGTAAGATAGAAAATGCAGAACAAAAGATTATACAGTCGAAAGAAAATGAAAAAAGGGACTTAGAAGAAAGGACACTTCAAAATATAAAAAGAAACCCCAAAGTACTTTACTCCTATGCAAAAAAGATGAATAAAGGGAGAATAGAAATAGGCCCTCTAAGAATTGAAGGACGGCTAACGAATGAAAAAGAGGAAATATGCAACATATTAGCAGAAAAATATAAGAGTGAGTTCACGTCAAGAATTGCGAATGAGAATAATGAAACAGAAATGAGAGAAGAAAATGTTGAATATCTAACGGATATAGATATTAATGAAGCAGATATTGTCAAGGCTATAAACGAAATTAAAAATGGATCGGCAGCCGGACCAGATGGAGTTCCAGCGATTTTGTTAAAAAAAACTGCAAACACTATCGCGAAGCCGCTTGCAATACTGCTAAGACAAAGTGTAGATATGAGCGAGATATATGTTAAACATAAATTAGCTTATACCCCTATCTTCAAAAGTGGATCAAGACTAGAGGCAAGCAATTATAGACCTGTTAGTCTAACATCACATATTATGAAAGTGTATGAGAGGGTAATAAAAAAGAAAATAATGAACCATTTGGTCAAAAATAATTTGTTTAATATGGGTCAACACGATTTCGTGCCTGGAAAAAGTACACAGACCCAACTGATAGCACACTATGAAAACATATACAAAAATATGATAAATGAAAAAGACACAGATGTGATCTATCTAGATTTTGCAAAAGCCTTTGACAAGGTAGACCATAACATATTGGAGAAAAAAATGAGATAGCATAATATTGTGGGAAAGATAGGAAAATGGGTAAAAGAATTCCTGCAAAACAGAAAACAGATAGTGGTTGCAAATGACGAGAAATCAGATGAAGCCCAGGTAATATCTTGTGTGCCCCAAGGTACGGTATTAGCTGCACTGCTATTTGTTATTATGATCTCAGACATAGACTGTGATGTTGAAAACTCCGTAGTGAGAAGTTTCGCCGATGACACAAGAATAAGTAGAGAAATTACTTGTGATGAAGATAGGAACTCACTACAAAGAGATCTAAACAAAATATATGAATGGGCGGAGATAAATAGGATGGTATTTAACTCCGATAAATTCGAATCAATAAGTTATGGAAACAGAAGGAATGGTGTATGCATACAAGGGACCTAATAACGAGACAATCACAAACAAGGAAGCAATTAAAGACCTTGGTGTAATGTTAAATAGGAATATGTTATGCAACGACCAAATAGCAACACTGTTGGCTAAATGTAA
>NC_090738.1:31961219-31963121 GCF_036898095.1 Palaemon carinicauda
ACCCGTTACTGTACGCGACTTCTTTAAGAAAATATAAACAAATGACTTATTGCGCATACTTAAAAAGTTTATTATTATTATTATCATTATTATTATTATTATTATTATTATTATTATTACTTGCTAAGCTACAACCCTAGTTGGAAAAGCAGGATGCTATAAGCCCAGAGACCGCAACAGGGAAAATAGCTCAGCGAGGAAAGGAAAAAAGGAAAATAAAATATTTCAGGAAGAGTAACAACATTAAAATAAATATTTCCTGAAATATAGATTTTTGGTACAAATATAACATCCTTTTCAATTCATTGCAATTATAAGCTGAAACGTAACAATACAATTGGACTATTTTCTAATACCTAATAGATAAAAAAAAAAATAAATGTATCAAACTGAGGAAAATTGAAATTCCAACTAGAAATACCTTCAAATTTTCAGTGATATAATATTTAAAATTCAAATACACAGCAATTAGCATTTGCTAATACATAAATTTAGCTTGACCTAAAATTTCATGACAAGGCTAAATCCTTACGCCCCCCCCCCCCTCCCAAAAAAAAAAACCCATACCCATACGCATAGATATTATACATCACACGTCATTGGCACTTGATGGTTGCAACACAAAGGCCCTCGGCATGTTTACCCTTCCTCGGACTATAGACTCAAATAAACTAAAGAATTCGCGTTACAAAGCCTCCGAGAACCTGCAATAGAGACACAGCACGTCCAGCAGCCTTCCAAGAAGAGAGTTGTTGAGAATAAAAGACAAAGAACGTCCCACTTGGTGATTGCAAGGACCTCATGCCGTCCTTCATAACGCCAGTCACTAATTGCCATCACAATGATCTTCATAATGGAGATCTCTTCTTTTGAGGATTGGATGGATAACCCTACATATAGCTAGGGGTGTGTGTCATGGCCTTCTTGGGGAGGGAGGAGAACAGGGAAGAGGGAGGAGAAGAGGGAAGAAGGAGAAGAACAGGGAAAGGGGAGAAGAAGTTGGAAGTAGGAGGAGATCAAGGAAGAGGGAGGAGAAGAGGGAAGAGAACAGGGAAGGGGAGAAGAAGTTGGAAGTAGGAAGAGATCAGGGAAGAGGGAGGAGAAGAGGGAAGGGGGAGAAGAACAGGGAAGAGGGAAAAGGGAGAAGAACAGGGAAGAGAGATATGGGAGGAAAACAGGGAAGAGGGAAAAATAAGGAGAGCGAGGAGGGAGGAGAAAAGAGAAGAACATGGATAAGGAAAAACCATTTATGGAATGGCACTAACTCTATGCTCAAACACTCCGAACACATTTCTTATTAGCCTCAGGGTAGGAAATCCAAGATTTGGGAGGCTACAACACCAAGATTAAAATGGCTGATACAGATTTTCTAGGGTTTTTCTTGCTCCTCCCGGAAGATAAAGGTACGTTATTTTTGCACAAAGAATATCAATAGAAAAATTGTTAATGGCTTCGAGTCTGACGTACTCCAGTTAAAATAACTAAATATAAAATATAGATCTTAGATAAATTAGATTTACCTTTTAATCAGCAAAACTAAAAAATATGTAAGTTGAAGTTTCGAACATTCAATTTATTCTCAACTAGTGTACGCAACCCGTCAAAAATTAAGGCTAAATATTAAGATAGATATGCACACACGCGCAACCCTCTCTTGACAGGATATGACTACTCTTTCTACACCCTACCCGAGGGACGGGGAGAGCTGAATGTTCTTTTTTTACCGGAAACAATACACACTCACACACATTTATATATATATTTATATATATATATATATATATATATATATATATATTATATATATATATATATATATATATATATATATAGTATATATATTATATATATATATAGCCAGACATTTATTCTTTATTATATAGGAGAGATATTTACTAAAAC
>NC_090738.1:31963621-31971121 GCF_036898095.1 Palaemon carinicauda
TCATATATTTGAAATATTGTTTTATGATAAAAATTGTAATGTTCTTGAGCGAAATATTTCTCATTTATCAATTCTCGAATACGAATTGGTTTTTATTACCAACAGATTGAATAATTCCATTGCTTCAGTTTATGACATCCTATAGTATCCATGATCAGCATTTTCTGCTAATATCTTCAATTCCAAATGTTACAAATCTTAAGCTTTACAAATTCTTGAATTCACGATATATAATCATTTAGGGTTGTTCAACTTAAGTGTAGTTTATACTTAGTGAGTTACATACTTGCAAGCCTTCGTATTTCTTTTGTGGCAATTGAAAAGCTGTTTACATGTATGTACCCAGGAAGGGTGAAGGCCAAAGGGAGCGGGGCCTCTATCCTTCCCCAGTGGGGGACGAAGCCTGCATGGGTTTTCGAGACAAACTGGCTTGGAGTAATTTCGATTTGTTTATTTCGCCTGCTCGGATTGTTAGGTTTGGGGATTTTGATGTGACGGACCTTTCTTGAGATTGTCTTTATGATGTGTGTGAATCTGTAATTTTTTATATATGAATATTATATATATATATGTATATTATATATATATATATATATAATATATATATATATATATAATATATATATATATATATATATATATATATATACATTATATATATAGGCCTAATATATATATATATATATATATATATATATATATATAGGCCTATATATATATATATATATATATATATATATATATATATATATATAGGCCTATATATATATATATATATATATATATATATATATATATATATATATATATATATATATAAGATATTGTGACGAGCCGAGAGAGGGTTGTGAACTCAATGGCAGGATGCAATCAACTGAGTTATATTGTTATAGGACACACTCCTTTATATACAAAACCTCAAGGCAACAGGACATAACAAGTTAACAAGACAGACAATGTTACAGAGGAAACTGCAGACATGAATTTTCATGTTCGTTTAGTGCGAGGGAAGAGCGCAGATACAAGCATAATATATGCAAAAGGAATTATGTACAATTGTGTGACACACGGTTGGTACATGGCTCCCCCCCTAAAAATGACATACTGTATATGTTAAATAGGGCGCCCTGATCTGGAGAGGCGAATTGTAGGCGGGTCATCTGGCAGAAGATAAGCAGGTTTTAGACGATCAATGGAGACCCAGTCTTCTTTGCCCCGAATGTTTAGTAGGAATGCTTTCGGACTGCGTCGGATCACAAGGAAAGGGCCCGTGTAAGGGGGCGTTAGTGGTGGCTTGCTAGTGTCGTTGCACAGGAAGACATGCGTTGCAGAGTGCAAGTCCGTTGGTATGGGATGCTTTGCTGGGGGCTTGTAAGTCTGGCGGCACGGAGTAAATTTTCCCACGACGTGACGTATGCGCTGGAGATCGTCGGAGGAGGTTGTAGAAGGAAAAAATTCGGCAGGGACGACCAACGGGTTGCCATACACCATTTCAGCTGCCGAGACGTCGAGGGCGTCTTTAGGAGTGGTCCTTAGTCCCAGGAGGACCCAGGGAAGCTGAGTAAACCAGTTGCAATCCTTGCAGCGGGACATCAAAGCTGCTTTGATGGTGCGATGAAAACGTTCAACCATTCCATTGGCAGCCGGGTTGTAGGCCGTTGTCTGATGTAGGGTGATGCCCAGGAGATTCGCTAATGACGTCCACAATTGAGAGGTGAAAGTGGTTCCCCTGTCATAAGTAATATGCTCAGGGATACCGAATCTTGAAATCCATCCAGAGAGTAAGGCAGATGTACATGAGGCGGACGTTGCAGTTTCCATGGGAATGGCTTCAGGCCAACGAGTGGAGCAGTCGATGACGGTAAACAGGTAACGATGTCCTTGTGATGTGGGTAGGGGGCCTACAACGTCGACGTGAATGTGTGCGAAACGACGCTGAGGTTGAGGAAAGGTGCCCCACTCCTGAATCCGTGTGTCGATGTACTTTGGAAGTTTGGCAAGAAGTACAGGCGCGGACCCAATCCTTAGCATCCATAGAAATGCCGTGCCAAATGAACTTTGCCTTCAGCAGCTGTGCAGTAGAACGGCACGAGGGATGTGAAAGGCCGTGAATGAAATCAAACACCTGTCGGCGCATGGGAGCAGGAATCCAAGGTCGCGGTCTACCAGTACTGACGTCACAGAGGAGGGTGGTGTTGGAGTCTTCGAGGGGAAAATCTTCCCAACGGAGGGACGTGCAGGATGTCCTACAAGCTTGATACTCTGGATCCTGTCGTTGGGCTTCAGCCAGGGCGTTGTAATCCAATCCCAGTTGAACGGCAGCCAACGTGTTTCTTGACAGGGCATCGGCAACGGGATTCAATTTCCCAGGGACGTATTGGAGGGTGCAATTGTATTCAGCCACGGGGGAGAGATGTCGGCGTTGACGGGCGGACAAGGCGTCAGACTGTCGAGTGAAGGCGTGCACCAGAGGCATGTACCTTCTAAGAAATGGCGAAAGTGACGGACAGCTAAGTGCACCGCCAGCAATTCTCGATCGAAGGTAGAATAACCCGATTCTGCCTTGGACAGTTTTCTGCTGAAGAAGGCCAATGGGCGGGGTGAGTCTTTGACCACCTGCTCGAGTACTGCACCAATAGCAACATCACTGGCATCGGTGGTGAGAAGGAGAGGGGCGTGTGGGATAGGAAAAGTGAGAGCCGCAGCAGTTGATAGGGCCTTCTTTGCATTGCAGAAGGCTGCTTCTTGAAGGGGACCCCACTTCAGGTCCTTTGGCTTGCCCTTGAGGGAGGCGTAGAGGGGAGAAAGAGTGGCGGCAATGGCTGGCAGAAAACGGTGATAATAGTTGATCATGCCCAAGAATTCCTGCAGAGCTTTGACGGTCGAGGGCGCGGGGAAGTTCTGAACGGCTGCTACCTTCTCAGGGAGGGGATGGACTCCTTCAGGAGTGATACGGTGCCCTAAGAACGACACTTCGTTGGCGTCAAAGGTACACTTGTCGTACCGGACTACAAGGCCGTTTTGTTGCAGGCGGTCGAGCACGATGCGCAGGTGACGGAGGTGTTCCTCTTTTGAGGAGGAGAACACAAGTATGTCGTCCACATAACATACACAAAAAGGGAGGTCCCCTAGGATGCCATCCATGAGACGTTGAAACGTTGTCCCATCATTACGAAGGCCAAAACACGAGTAATTGAAGGTGTATGTGCCAAACGGAGTGGTGATGGCGGTATTGGGGATGTCTTCTGGGTTCATAGGCACCTGATAATACCCCTTCAGGAGGTCGAGCGTAGAGAAAACCTTCGCTTTGTGCAGGTAGGAGGTCACATCGGCAATGTATGGGAGGGGGTAGTGATCCGGTTCTGTTTGCATGTTCAGGCGCCTGTAATCCCCGCACGGACGGAGGGAGCCGTCTTTCTTCAGAACGATGTGTAAGGGTGACGACCATGGGCTGGAGGCCTTTTGGCAAAGGCCCATTTTCTCCATTTCGGCGAACGTCTGTTTGGCGGCTGCCAATCGTTCCGGTGCCAGACGTCTGAATTTTGCGAAGACTGGGGATCCCGTCGTCTTGATATGGTGATAAATACCGTGCTTGGCAGGAACCGTGGGCGTTTGGCGAAGTTCTGGACGGAAAACTTCCGGGTACGACGTGATGAGGTGGCGTAGGCATCCGTGGGTGCGCTGATGTGGAGAGCGAGGTTAGAGGGGGCGGGTTGAAGAGGTGTCGACAAGTACGAGTCTTCGTTGACCAATCGTCGGTGGGCGACATCGACCAGAAGGTGGAAATGAGAGAGGAAATCCGCACCGAGGATTGGCATTGTGACGTCAGCAACGAGAAACTTCCAATTGAATTTACCGTTTCCGAACGATAATGTGAGGTTCTCGTAACCGTAGGTGGGTATCGCAGATCCGTTGGCAGCTACCAAGCGGACGTCGGCAGATGTAGACAGACTACGTCGTGCCTTGAAGAGTTTCCTTGGCAAAAGAGAACGACAAGCACCCGTGTCTACCAAAAATCGCACGCCCGTTCCTGCATCCTGTAAAAAGAAAAGATTAGAAACATGGGAGGCCACCGCCACAAGCGATGGCCTACTTACACGTTTTTTGGCCACTGACAATCCTCGGCACATTTTCTTCGCGGTTGCCCCGAATCTGAAGTGTTAGTAGCAAAACTGCGGCGGATGGGAGGTAGTAAGTGGCTGTAGAAGTCGTTCGTTGGGGCGCGAGCGATTGGTGGGTGGTGGGCAGCTTTGTCGCCGCTTCGGCACGTCACGGGGTAGGCGTGTATGTCCTACGGCATTCATGTCAGCTTCGGTTGACGTTGAATAGGCATCCTCGTCGTCAGGGGTGGAGGTGTTGATGGAGGTCTTGAAGTGGCTGTCCATAAGGGCGTCGGCTTTGGTCATCAAGTCCTTTATGGGTAAACTATCGACATCGGGTATGGTAGCGCGTACAGGTTCGGGTAAACGGCGTATCCAAAGGGCACGAAGTAGGTTCACCTCACGAGGAGAGCCGTCTGCGGCAGGTTGAATGCGAGCGATACTGGTCATTTCCCTGAGGGCAAGCGAAGCCCTTTGGTCCCTCAACGGTTGTTGCGAGAGCTGAAAAAGCTTTGCTATACGGGCGGCTGGCGACGGCGAGTACCGCTGCAGAAGGTATGTTTTGAGGGCGTCATACGCTATTGGGGTGTCTCCTTGTTCACAAAGCCAGTCGGATATTTCTGGGAAGGTGTCCTCGGGTATCGCCGCGAGAACATAATCCGCTTTGGTGGTTGAGCGAGTCACGCCCCTGATACGAAAGTGGACTTCTGCGCGTTGAAACCAAGCAAACGCTTCTCCGCTGGCGAACGGTGAAAGTTTCAATGGGGCGGCCGCAGCGCCAACTGCTGTAGTAGAGTCCGTCTCCGTCATAGTACCAACGATGGAGGGGCGAGGGAGGTGGGGGTGGAAGGCAGTGGGAGCGAGTCGACTTCCGGGGGTCACCAATGTGACGAGCCGAGAGAGGGTTGTGAACTCAAAGGCAGGATACAATCAACTGAGTTATATTGTTATAGGACACACTCCTTTATATACAAAACCTCAAGGCAACAGGACATAACAAGTTAACAAGACAGACAATGTTACAGAGGAAACAGCAGACATGAATTTTCATGTTCGTTTAGTGCGAGGGAAGAGCGAAGATACAAGCATAATATATGCAAAAGGAATTATGTACAATTGTGTGACACACGGTTGGTACAATATATATATGTATATATAGGCCTATATTTATATATAAGATATATATATATATATATATATATATATATATATACATATATATATATATATATATATATATATATATATATATATATATATTATATATATATATATATATATATATATATATATATATATATTGTGTCAAAAATATCTCATTAATAAAGAATTCACTCTTTGTGTATAACTTAGAGTTAAGAGGGAATTAATTACAGGTGCACCTCCTCTATTGAGAATTGAAACTGATACCTTCATTCAGTTGATATATCCCGAGGAGGACTCCCAATACTGCTATTGGGGACTATGACGTCATGTTGCATTCGATTATAACGTTCACAGTCAAGTGCCCAACTGGATTTTTGACGTCTACTTGTGTAGAATCTAGACTTGTGTTAGAGATTTATTTTGTTGGGTGGAGGCTGAATGTTTTTGGTCATGAGTATAGAATGTGCTTTGAAATACTTAAAAGTAATTTTGAATTTTTTTTTCTAGATTTAGCCGTTCTAGCAAGATCTTAGTTGCTAAGAGATTACTTAAGAAAAGTAGGGATGGTAAACGTTAAACCAAATTGACGGCGAGAATATATTAACATACAAGCTTCTAGATATGTGTTCACTATTCGTCTTAATAAATGTTTATAACCTTTTCTGAACCTGTAAACTAGATAAAATATATATGTTTATTACCTGTAAATAGTGATTCATGCTTTACTCCATGATAAGATATTAGACGATACAGGTCCTGGAATTTTTGCAAATTTGATCCCGTATTTACTCAGGTAGGGGATTCAGCATTATGAATCTTCATCTGTGGTGGATAATGGGGGAGGTTGGGCTGTGGCACCCTAGCAGTACCAGGTGAACTCGGTTGAGTCCCTGGTTAGGCTGGGAGGAACGTAGAGAGTAGAGGTCCCTTTTTTTTTTTTTTTTTTTTTTCATTTGTTGATGTTGGCTACCCCCCAAAATTGGGGGAAGTGCCTTGGTATATGATGATGATGATGATTTACTCAGGGAGGAGACCCTTCAGTGTGATAGATTCGTTGGCCAACAAATTATAATGGCACAAGTGATAGGAAGGCCTTATCCTTACCTCTCCCCAATCATCGGGCACCCTCTCCTGCCCAGCCTCCCTTGTGCTAGTTAACCTTTATCCCGTAAATACACAAAACCTATCAAGACATCACTGGGTACCAACGTTGCTATAATATTTTCTTTTTCTTCAAAAGGTTTTATTTTGACAAAGCCCCTTTTTGAGGCCTTTTTTTGTTAATATTAAGCATCGTGTTTTGTTTTTTTAAAGTATATAATTTCCAGCTTTATAGGTTATGGCTTATGTAATGTATGTAGTCGTTATCATTATAAAATTATCGATGTTTTTATTATTGCTCGCGTGGCTTTCATTGAATTAGAATTAAGGTTTAATTTCCTTCTAGTGAATTTGATTGACAGTCTGTTGTCGTCAATACTGTGAACACATGGAAGTTTCTGAGGATATATATATATATATATATATATATATATATATATATATATATATATATATATATATATATATATACACTTAGCAGTACCAGCTGAACTCGGTTGAGTCCCTTGTTAGGCTGGAGGAAAGTAGAGGGTAGAGGTCCCCTTTTTGTTTGTTTCATTTGTTGATGTCGGCTACCCCCCAAAATTGGGGGAAGTGCCTTGGTATATGTATGTATGTATATTTATTTTTTCATCACATTTTTTTTCTTAGAATTTGAATCCAAATCTAAATAACAATTAGAAAGTATGATATCTAGAACAATAAAGGTTACATTTCAAATTTCACATGGAAGTTTTAAACGTCATTTACTATTCGAAAAGTTTTTACTAAGATTTTTTGTTTTCAATATGATTTTTAAAAAAATTTTGCTGTGATTTTGCAAAGTTTTTGCCCTAATTTTTGAAGCAGTATTGTCTCTGAATCTTCCTTATTTCATCAACAAAGGTCAACCACCACTTCATCTACAAATCTTCATTCATGTCTACACGAATGCAGGGGCCCAGCTTCATTTTCAATGGCCATTAGAGAATTAGGGGTAATAACACTACTTGATTAGCGATACAAGGTAAAGACCGAATTAATCTCTCCGACCACAGTGCTGGTGCATACTGTATGCCCCACACTCGAAAATCCATTCTTCTGGATTACGCATGCATGATCTTCATATATAAGGAGGATTGCTTCTGTTTTTACTAAATATCTCCCCTATATA
>NC_090738.1:31978621-31986059 GCF_036898095.1 Palaemon carinicauda
TATCTAAAAACACATAAAATGCTCTCACACGGTAGTATTCATCCAAGGATTGATATTGCTGGTCCTCAGTAGCAGATGTAGCACTATGCTTGTATCTTTCAGGCATTTTCCTTCTTCTGCCTTGTCCAGGAATTCCAGAGGGGAGGTCGATGGTCATGGATTCATCCCTCTCTTTAACATTTGTAAAAGTTTCCTGAAACTTTTCATCATTTCTTAATTCTCTCAAACTTTGTAACACTCCCTCCACAATTCTGTAGGAGGCAGCCAAATCAAAGTCTATCTGTTGCAGGGCATTAGAGGCATAGGCAGTTTCTTGAAAAACTGGGGGGGCAATTTCAAGACAAACAAGAAATTCAAAGTTAACACTTTGTAGCATTATTGAGGCATTCCCTGTTGATGCATCAGGAGGATGTTTTTGCATTATCTCTTCTAAAAATTGCTTCAGAGCTGGGATGACCTTCCTCATGGTTCTAAGAGCTGACTCTCTGCAAGCCCATCTTATGTCTGATAGCTTCTTTAGTTCAAGGGGGCGGTCCTTTGGATACCTTGCTTTCAGGATCTCCATGAAAGAAGCATGCCGTTTTGAAGAGTTAGCAATAAAAGCATACAGTTTCTCCACCAAACTGAGAAAAGTTACAAACTGGGCACTTGATTTTGCACTTTCGACTAATACTATATTTAGGTTGTGTGCATGGCAGTGTACATATAGGGCCTTTGGGTTCTGTCTTTGAAGTCTGGACTGTAATCCATTGTATATTCCACTCATATTTGCTGCCCCATCATATCCTTGTCCACGCATATCTTCTATGTTCAGGTTATTTTTATTAAGCATAGAGATCACTTCTTTCTCCAGTGCTTCACCAGTTGTTGATCGCACATTGAATACTTGTATGAAACGTTCTTTTTTTTTTTTTGAAGTCATGTACATATCTCACAACAAAAGAGACCTGTTACGTATGTGATACATCAGTTGTTTCATCTATGAGGATGGAAAAGATCTTACTCTTGTGAATTTCTTCTAATATCACTCTTCTAACTGAAATGACACTTGGGGTCTTTTCAGTATTTCTTGTTTTTCTTTAATTACTTCAAGGTAAAATCTAACTACACTGTCATACTTGCTAAACATTTCTACAAGTTCAAGAGAATTTCCTCGATTTTCACTGATAGAACTTTCTTGGTCGCCCTTAAATGGCAAACCTTGTCTTGCCAAGTATAGAGGGATGGAGATCAACCTACATAAAATTTCTCTGTTTCTCTGCTTCTCTTTGACTCTAGCAGCTTGTACTTCCTGATTAGCTGTTTCTAAAGCAATATCTAATGCTTGACTTTGGAACCCTTTCCATCGAACCATACCAATCATGTGAGATTCTGAACTAGCATGCTCCTTTATTTCTCTAAAGCTGTCCTCCAACGGCTTATGCCCTCTGATTTCCAAGCTACTCGGCCCTTGTACTTTTCCTCATTCAAGAACAGACGACAGCTGAAGCAGAACATGGCATCTTTCTGAGGTGAATACTCCAACCAAGAGTTCCTTTCATACTATTTCTTCTGAAACTAGCATCCCTCTATATTCTTGGGATATGAAATTACTGGTTGACATGGGCCATAATTATTGCAGAGTCTGATGAAAGACTCACTAATACATATCTTATAATTAACTACATGGGCAGGGTCATTTGGATACTGTAATTCAGGTAGCATGGAAAATGATCTTTCAACTTCGGGCACTTCTGCTCTTGCTTCAGTTTGGGGCTCCTGTGGAGCAATTTGTTGCTCTAGGTTATCTAAACTGTCCGCTTCTTTTGGCTCGTCGTCTGCTTCCATATCTTCAGCTTCTGATTCTTCAGTCTCCCGAGTCTCCTCCCAGCTCTCCTCCTCCTCCTTCACTTGCTCTGATGTTGGAGCTGCCACTCTCGGCTTCATCCAATCATAAAGAGTTCTGCTACCTTTGGCAGCATCTTGTCTGCCCTGCTCCTGCTCCTTTTTTCTTCTCTCCTTTCGTGGCATACTGAAGATCATTAATATAACAAAATTAGAAAATCAAGGTTCCAAGAAAAAAAAAAAAAACAGGATTACCCAAAAATTTAGTCAATTACCCTAAAATGTAGACATCAGTGTAAAATACCTATTGACAAGAAAAACACAATAAAAGGTACAAGTGATTACATACGTATAGAAATCCATATCCTATATTCAAAGGAAGCAAAAATAAATGAATGTAGAAATTGAACTTTTTGCTATACCCTTTAAACCTTTCTTACGAACACCATGAAATCACATATTTGAAACTTCTGTACATATTGCAATACTTGTGATATTACTGATTGCTTTCAGCATTTTTTCACCAATAATCAGTGTATGAGAAGACACTTTCAAGTCCAGTGCTTCTTATGGTATATTGCATGCAGTCTCCCATTTGATGTTTCATTTTGAGATCTCTCTCAGAATTTTATGTTATATTCATTAGGCTGGGAAAAGCGCTCAACTGCCGTATTTAAGTATGGTAGAGAGAGGAGGGGGATATAACTAAAGCTATATTGGGAAAGCATGGCTATCCTACAGCATTTTCTTATTTAATAGAATATTTCTTGACTTTGCAAAATTAAGTTGATTTGGTATTTCTTCGTTAAATAAAGGAATCTTTATTCTTCATCTACAGCATGTTTATCAGCATATTTCACTGATATATGGCTTTTTGGACCCACAACATGATCGCCGATTCGCAGTTATCAATATTTACTCAGATAAGCATGAACATCATTAATAACACGACATAAACATTCTCCTCGAATGCTAAATGGCGAAAACAAGTGAGAAATGAACAGATTTTTTCACCATCCAGTTGGGTATTATTGATTTAAAAATCGAAAACTAAATATCATGTGCAGCTCAAGAACTTAATTGGACACATTATGCAACAAATGAAATGGAACACAAGCTGTATGTGTCTTATTCAGTAGGTTAATGGCCACCTACAATGAATCATACCGGTACTTGTACCGTTCGGTGTTCCAGTCCACATTACTGTGGGCCCGTTCCCATTTTCCTCTCTAAATCTATTAATTTACTCGACTCACTTGGTCCAGTGTCTCTCTCCCTCTTTTTGTTATTACACTTTTTATACCTAGGAAAGGAGTCAAAGCCTTAATGCAGAGGCAATACCAGTTAAAATATCCAGGAAAGCTTACCTGGCCTGTTGTCATTCTAGCTCAGCTGAGTTTACCTTGGCCCTAGTGTTACCAGACAGTCAGACATATAGTCAGCTGATCTTGGGTGACCCAGTGTTGCCAAGATATAATACTCATTTTTACAAGCTCCTGTTTATTATTATTATTATTATTATTATTATTATTATTATTATTATTATTGTTGTTGTTTTTGTTATCATTATTATTATTGTTATTATTAATATTATTATGAAATAATAATAATAATAATAATAATAATAATAATAATAATAATAATAATAATTATTATTATTATTATTATTATTATTATTATCATTTATTATTATTATTATTATTATTATTATTATTATATTAATACATCACTCTCAAAAGGGCACTTTTAATACAGTAGCAAAAGGGGCAGGTGCTTGGGCGTCCCTACACCCCCCTCTGCACGTCCCTGATATATATATATATATATATATATATATATATATATATATATATATATATATATATATATATTTATATATATATATATATATATACACACACTTATATATATATATATATATATAAATATATAAATATATATGTATGTATATATCTATATATATATATATATATATATATATATATATATATATATATATATATATATATATACTGTACATGTAAATACATTTACCGGTACGTTCATTGTGTATAAATACACACAAGTAACAAACGCGTTTGTAGAATATAAAATGAATAAAGGCTTCTAAGAAGTTAACTTTATGAAACCGAGGATGCTTAGCGAGCCGAATTGGTCAATTGTAAACAATGACTCAGGAGAACGTCCCCCCCCCCCCCCGAAGACGTACCCAGAGATCGTGCTCATCAATGAGACTTCAGGCGCGAAAGACTGGAGATAATTGAGTATCCTCCAGTATTTAGAAATATTATTACGGGTATTTTATCCCCTACCTTTAGCCGTTCTTAGCTTAGGAAGTGGAAACTAAAAGAAGTAATTGTATTCCCTAATATTTATAGTTTTCCATTTTCTATATTCTAGCCTGGCGTACGTCTATCACCATCACAGAAAAAAAGGTGAGCATAAATACACGCCTTAAATATCTAAGCGTGTATACACACACAAACATATATATATATATATATATATATATATATATATATATATATATACATATATATACATATATATACACACACACTTATATGCAACCCGTAAAATAAAATGACAGCTAAATATTTAGATAGCTATGCACATAAACGCATACACACCCTCTCTCGCAAGGATATGACTATACCCTCCCCCCTACCTTAGGGAAGGGGAGAGCTGACCGTGACCGAATAATATATATATATATATATATATATATATATATATATATATATATATATATATATATATATATATATATATATATATAGCCAAACCCTTGCTCTTTATTTTATAGGGGAGATATAAAGTTAATTATTATTATTATTATTATTACTTACTAAGCTACAACCCTAGTTGGAAAAGCAGTATGCTATAAGCCCAGGGGCTCCAACAGGGAAAATAGCTCAGTGAGGAAAGGAAAAAAGGAAAATAAAATATTCTAAGAAGAGTAACAACAATAAATATCTCCAATATAAACTATAAACACTTTAACAAAACAAAAGGAAGAGAAATAAGATAGGAGAGTGTGCCCGAGTGTACCCTCAAGCAAGAAAACTCTAACCCAAGACAGTGAAAGGCCATGGTACAGAGGCTATGGCACTACCCAAGACTAGAGAACAGTGGTTTGATTTTGGAGTGTCCTTCTCCTAGAAGAGCTGCTTACCATAGCTAAAGAGTCTCTTCTACCCTTACCAAGAGGAAAGTGGCACTGAACAATTACAGAGCAGTAACCCCTTGGGTGATGAAGAATTGTTTGGTAATCTGTGTTGTCAAGTGTATGAGGATAGAGGAGAATATGTAAAGAATATGCCAGACTATTCAGTGTGTATGTAGGCAAAGGGAAAATGAACCGTAACCAGAGAGGAGGATCCAATGTAGTACTGTCTGGCCAGTCAAAAGACCCCCATAACTCTCTAGCGGTAGTATCTCAACGGGTGGCTGGTGCCCTGGCCAACCTACTACCTATTGTGTATATTTGTATGTACATAAAGAGCTAAAATGTTTCCAAATATGGTTTGTGTCCTTTTGTAGAGAAAGTGTATTAATAGCTTGTTTCATGCATTTTGGACTTTGGGTGATAGTTATCATTCTCTTTCAGCGAAGAACTACCAAAGAAATGAGACATATGAAGAAAGAAAATAACATATTTAAATGTGAGTCTCTGGGATAACGCAGGTCCCCCCAAATTGGCCTAGGTTGTGACTATAGCCCTATAAGGAAGTAAATCCTTATACGAAAATTTACGCTCGCCTTGAAACGACAATAAAGTCACGAATTGTGTGAACCGGTTTCAAATAATAGAAAATAAGGAATTTTTTGAATATTTTCTTTTAGAGAGAGAGAGAGAGAGGAGAGAGAGAGAGAGAGAGAGAGAGAGAGAGAGAGAGAGAGAGAGAGAGAGAGAGGCTTTGGATATGTCAGTATTTCTTGTCAACCCTTTGGTTTATCTTAATGGTCCCAGTTGATATTTTTCTGGTGGATAGAAACTTGCCCCTTTTTTCTATCTAGTTATATTACGTTATATATATATATATATATATATATATATATATATATATATATATATATATATATATATATATATATATATATATATATATATATATATATGTGTGTGTGTGTGTGTGTGTGTGTGTGTGTGTGTTTAGACTGAAGGCAACTGGAAGGACATGTCTAAGGTCTTTGTTCTTCATTGGACTAATAATGGCCGATGATGATGTACACAAAATATTATGTTTGTTATGTACAGTGTATATATATATATATATATTATAATATATATATATATATATATATATATATCGTTGCGTAATCACATATCAGCTATTGATTTATTCCGTGGAAAGCGGAGTTTCAATATGAATAATAGTACCGAGGGTTATGATATACATGTTTATTGCTGAGCTTTCGGAAAATCTATTTCCATCATCAGAGCCTAAAATAGGATACATTGTATAAGTTAAAACATAGTATGATGAATATTTAAAACAGCTAATTTAAAATGAACATACAAAAACTTTATGAAATAAAAATAAGAAATGAACATAAACTATAAAATCAATCTAAATACAAAATAAAAGATCAAAGCGCCAGCGCTATAAACTCACATGAAATAAAATTAAACACAATTTAATTCGTACGTTGCCCGGCCCAGGTTTGGTTTCAGTTTGTGCTGGAATATTGCCTCCATTACTACTAAGTCGAGGTTACTCTGGGAAGTGGCTAAGATGGAAAAATTCCCCCTTGGACATTGGGTGGTCCTCACTTACGGAATGGTCTCTGATGGCTGAATGGGGTGGTTTTGCCATATAATTACCCGTTCTAGGTGAGCGGGTGGTCATATATAATATAAGTGTGATCGCTGTAATGCATCGTATATTGGAAAAAGTGAAAGACATTACCGTGCAAGATTATCTGAGCACTTTGGTCGCTCACCTAGAACGGGTAAATTATATACCAAGGGACTTCCCCCAATTTTGGGGGACAACAAATGAAACAAAAAACAAAAGGGGACCTCTACTCTCTACGTTCCTCCCAGCCTAACAAGGGACTCAACCGAGTTCAGATGGTACTGCTAGGGTGCCACAGCCCACCCTCCCACATTATCCACCACAGATGAAGCTTCATAATGCTGAATCCCCTACTGCTGCTACCTCCGCGGTCATCTAAGGCATCGGAGGCAGGCAGCCTTATAACCTCCTCATAATATTACATTCTGTATTTAGACTTCAATGTACCTTGATGGTGAGCGTGATTTGGAAGGCGATTGCTGAAACCTTTATGCTCTTAGAAGCAAAGATCAAGGTACTTTCCCTAAATTCGCTTAGATTAAAATTTGTATTCCTTTTCTTGTAATTGTAGCTCTTTTTATAGTTCAGGTCTGCATAACTGTTTTCACAAAATTTTCTTTAGGTATAATTAATTGTGAAATATGAAAAGAGAGAAGGCATTCCATTCTTACCGGGTACAAGGTGACTTGCAAGAATGTTTGCCGTCGGTTCGAAAGGCTGGTTTGATATCATTATTATTATTATCTTTAACGATAATGTTGCCCTGCTGTTGTACATGTGCTTTAAAAAAAAATTATTAATTTGTAGCGGTT
>NC_090738.1:31991559-32029059 GCF_036898095.1 Palaemon carinicauda
AAGTAACTTGCACGTATAAAATGGAGCTCAGGAATTTTTTTCCTCTTGGGTAACTGCTTGATCACTCTAATTTGAATGAGAAAAACCTCCAACGCCCCTTCCCTCCCTCCTCCCCATCCTACTCACCTTCCCAAGTCTTCTTGTCCCTCTTCCTCCTCCAGATGCAGGTTCTTTTCACACCAATTGAAAGGTTTAACTAAGAGAAAAAGAGAACCTGGCATGGAGACAATGTTTCATCTGTGACTTTTTGTTTTTAAGACTTTGCCGTCAGCGAAAAGAAGAAATTTGTATTTTATTTTTTACACTAACAAATTAGAAGGATATTCTGTGTGGAAGCAACGGATGTACTACCATACGCATAGACGTATACTCGTGCACATGTTTGCGTGGCTATAATGATCTATCTATATATACCAAGGCTCCTCCCCCAATTTTGGGGGGTAGCTGACATCAAACAAATGAAATAAAAAGGGGGACCTTTCCTCTCTACGATACTCCCAGCCTGACGAGGGACTATAATGATACAATTTCAAATACACGAGTTACGTAAATAGTTAGTTATTTAGTTGGTTGGTTAGTTAGTTAGTTATTGACAATAATTATTACATTTTTATACAGATGCGCCTATACATTTCATTTCCTATTTCTTACATTCGGTAAATCAAATAAAGGGTAAAGATCCTAAATTAACTAATGATTGTCCATTATAATCTTTAACTTTTTCTTGGCTCTAATGAACTCTAAATGTAGACCTAACCTTGGATCAAACAAAAATTATATTGCAACATATGGAAAAAAAATATTTACAGTGTTTACACTTATTCAGAGTTATACTGAGTAATAAGTTCGGTAACGCTGAATATATATTTACATAGCTCCGTTCGTCATTATAGTTCATGCAATCCTCAAAAGAATTAAAGTTAATCCCTACAAAATTTTCTCTAACATGGGAGAGCGAAGGGCAGTTCAAGATGACATGGATCTCATCCTGCACAGATCCACAGGGGCAAAGGCGTTCCTCTCGGGGAATTCTTGACCATCGTCCAATCTCGTCCTTCTTGTACAATGTTGGAGAGACTAGATGTGGGTTGAGCTGTTTGTAAGTCATCCGTCGAGTTGACTCGAAGTTGTTTTTCACGTGGGTTTTTAGTGTTTGCTTTTCGTCTAAAATTGGATCTACTTGGGTTCTCTGTAACTGGTCGATGTAGATGCCCATCGCAGACTGTACTTCTATGGCCTTATTTATGACGGTAGCAAAGTAACTCCTGTCATAGTCTGGTCGAGAACGAAATTTTCCTAAAAGTTTAGCTGTTTTTTCTTGGTAAATGCTGTTGCACTTGGTTCTCCGGATTCTAAATACACTAAGTCAGAGTAGACTGTTTTCTGACACATTAAGCAGGGAGGTCACACAAGACTACTCATTAATTTTAGATAAAAAGGACTGGAGCTTTCTTTGAATGCGTTTTAATATGCCCTTCGACCTGTTTGTACATTGGAGCATTCATGATCTGATTGCCTAAATAAGTATATTTGTCACAAACTTTTACCGTTATTTCATTAAAAACGAGAGGGTTGGGGTCCTTGACGTTAATGCACATTAGCTTGGTCTTTTTGTTGTTAATTAACCTTCAAATCATATTCCTTACAATACTTCAACACATTTTGAAATTTTCACCTGATACCTAATTCTGTGGTGCTGACTAACACAGTATCATCCATCAGCAATAACAAGTGTAAAAACCCAAGCCAACCATCCTGACCATCCTCTTTGACCATACGAATCATAGGGTTGTCGTAAGCGGTGAAAAGCAACCACGTACTGGGACTACCTTGTCTTACTTACTCCTGCCTCCTCCTCTATTGTACTACTGCCAATAATACTTGATGTTATCTCCAAGGAATTTCGAATGGCTCTTACCATGTTTGACCCACATCCCATTCGTTGCAGCAGTCCTATGAGTGTTTTCCTGTTTATTTTGTCGTAAGCCTTCGCAAAATCTACAAAAATTATATACAATGGAGCTTTTGTCTTTCTAGCAATGTCTATTAAGAGGCACAAAGTAAGAATTTGCTCTTCACAGCCTCTCCCCTTCTTGGCCCCAGCTTGTTCCTCGTCAGTTATAAACCATTGTTTTAGTCTGTTATTGAGGATATGATCATAGAGCTTGGGCAATGCCGCCATAAGGTTTATCCAACGGTAGTTGCCAGGATCCCTAGGGTCCCCTCCTTTGAAAATGCTGAAGAATTTGGCACTTGTCCATGAGAAGGGATATACCACGAAGAAGACAGAATTCAGAATAAATACTATGAATAAAATCCAAGGTACATTGAGCAGTCTAAAAACTCCAGGAGGGACACCAACAGGTCCAGTGGCTTTATTGGACATTTTTTTCCTGAATGCCTTCTTTCACTTCTCTTTCCGTAATCGGATCATCGAGGAGTGGAATGTAGACTTGATTCGGCCCATTAATCTCAAGAGGGACCCCTGTTTCCCTTTGTTGTGCACTATAAGTTTTGAAAAATAATTTGCTACTTCAGAATCATTTGGAGCAGTAACAGGTTTTTTTTTTTTTTTTTTTTTTTTGTCAAAAGTGCCCTTCCAATTTATTGCTGTCCAAATTGTTTTAGCATCATTCTGTTCAAGTAATCATTTCCATCCATTGTCACGATTTTCCTTTAACACTGTAACTATGGGTTGTAAAGCTTTTGAGGAAACATCATATAAAACTTCTTCTACCCTAAAACATATATTATCTATATCACAAGTTTCATTATCATTATCCACAAGTTACATAGGGTCAGGTAAAAGAGAAGTCACTTTTTTTGGATCAATTTTACTAAATGCAATGGGTTTTCGTAATGGTAAACAGTTATTCTTAGGAAGGGTTACAAGTAATTTAGATCTTTCAACTAGTAAAGACGAAGCACAAAAATCAGTTTCAATTTCTAAACCAATGGGAACATGGTTTGATGGAAAATTATATGAATAGCAAATATAGACATTTTTAACAACAGTTAGATAATCTTGATAACAAAATGCCCAGTCAATTTGACTTCTCTACTGAGAACCCTGTCTATAGATCAGGCCTCCTCCCACCGGCAGTGAACCCCTTATTGGATGGTATATTGGTGTTTGGTTTAAACTTTTAGAAATCTCTCTCATTTCTCTACCATGGTTATTTATAGTTACGTCAGGATTCCTACTATAACGGAATCACTGGGGATTATTCAAATATTCAAGAGACCCAAGACGTGCGTTCAAGTCACCCATTATTAATACTCATACTTGTTCTTGAATGAATGAGAAACTGGAATGACTGTAATAAAGGGAATCATGGGGAGGAATGTAAAGCGCACCCATCGAGAGGTCTGGAATAGGGCGGAGGCGAAACCAATCTTGGTCTTTTAGTTCATTTACATCATAAACATGATTCTTCAAAAAAGGTAGCTTTTATGAGCACAGAGAATAGATAACTCGTCTTTAATTACTGCAAAAATACAATATCATAGTCTATTAGAGTACCTATTAGGCTATCTAACATAGAAACATTACCATTAATGTTCCAAGAACATAATTTAATTGTTATTTTTACCCCCCTTACATAAAAAACGAAGGTCTAAAATAATCAACAACTCTACTATTTACAAGGACTTCTCGTAGACTTGAGTCGTAGTTAACAGTTTAGCCTTGGTTTTGGGTTTATCTCTTTCCACTTCCTTTAACTTACTGAATTCCTTTCTAACCAGTGGAGGAACATCTTGCTTTATGAATATTCTATCAAAACCACTGCCTGTCGTTTCGAGAGCAGATGCTGCTTCAAGTATTCGATCCCAATCGGCCTTAGATTGGAGTTTAGCGATCATGACTCTTATTTCTGTTTGTTGTGGGTTTCCCCAAATGGCTTACGTCTTCACTTATTATAATAGCTTCTCCTTCAGTATTAGTGATGGTCAAATCTCCTTCCGGCACTCCAAGGAAAATTATATTCCCGGATCTCTTCTCGGCTTCCATTACTTTAAGGTAGCGTTGGTGCTGCATGACAGCTTCCTTCAAATTAGCATTTTCCTTTTTGAGACCTGTGAGCTCAGAATCTATCCTTCTATAATCATCCTTAAAATCACGAAATTCTTGTAGAAGCTCGTCCAATTTTCTTTCCACGGAAGAGGTAGAAGTATTACCAGCTTGTTCAGTTCGTTGTCTGTCAGTTTTTGTACATCTCCGGCGTATTGGAGGTTACTATTCGGGGGAATAGCCATGATTGAAGGTTCGGGAGAGTGCAGTTTACACACAAACAGTCAGGTGTCGTTACCAAGGATACAATGACGCAAAATTACGCTTCTATGATGTCACAATTTATTTCCAGGGTACTTGGCGCATGCGCATCCATCTAAGGACACCCAAAAGATATAACTCTTAATCAACACAATTTCACTCTGCCAACTGTTCACTTCACTTTATATACACAACCAGCACACCTTCATAAATCTTGTATTAGCGGTAAAACCACCTTAAGCTGCAACATTCGCCTAAATATGCCCAATTTAACAGCGTTCATTTTCATAACAATCAAGTTGGGGTTTTTTCTACACCCGTCTACTAACTTATTCACGTGCAACCAGCTGGAATCAATATGCTAACATCTTCAGTGGTTATAAATTCAGAAACTTTTTCATTAAATTGATTGGCTTATCCGTGGATTTTTCTCCCCTTTGATCGTTCCGAGAAACTCTCAGGGGGGAAAAACCCGAGGCCCTTACTCACCTAAAGCCCAGAGAGCATAATTAGGATTATGCAGACTGCCACACAAACACGGCTGTGAATAATCTTCTCTTTTTCATTTTTTGTTTTACTTTTTTATTTGAATTGTTTTTATTTGCCGTTTATCTTTCTTTTTATTTTCGAATTTTTTTTCCTTTTTTCATATCGAAACCTATTGTTTGCAATTTATTTTTTGTTCACCTTTCCTTTTATTTTCATCTTTTTGGGGCTTGCTTTATTTATATTGAAGCCCATTATGTTTCAAATTTATTTTCTTTTGCTTCGTGAGGAAAATTCTTTTGAAATTGTTTTCTGCTAGTAACTCCCATAGGTTGTCAAGATTTAACCCATAACATTTAGAGAGAGAGAGAGAACTATGAAAAGCAGATATTGTTTTTTTTTTTTATTCGTATATACAATACAGTATTATAATATATATTTCTGGGAGCGGTAGTATGAAGCAAAATGTTTATGCTACTATGAATACGAGATGATATTTGGCCGAACTTTGTTGGCTTAGTGTAGACTAATAGGGGCTTTTATAAGATACTAGGTCGATTACATTTGCATTTTATTTAATAATGAAATCCATTTACCTATTTACTCTGTCGTTGTAACAGCTTGATTTTATTTTTCAGACAAACCATGGTACTGAAGCAGTTTGGTTGTAGCAGTTGTTAAGAAGAGATACTCCTAAAAACGTAAGTATTTACCTTGGATACGATATCTATTTTTTATGTCAAGTTTCGAATCCTGAGTCATTGATAGCAAATATTTGAATAACATAACTTTACGAGCAAGGGGCTTAGGAAACTTGATTGTCGTTTAAAAAATGTTGGGTATGATTTATTATATTTTGGTTTTGCGCGTAAAGTAGGGGCATTTGAAGGCAGTTATGGACTGAAACCCCCCCCCTCTCTCTCTCTCTCTCTCTCTCTCTCTCTCTCTCTCTCTCTCTCTCTCTCTCTCTCTCTCTCTCTCTCTCTCATTAGACGTATTCCTCGTAATTTCTCTGCATTCCTTATGGTATTCCAGTTTGACGTGGGAGTGTATCAGACCTTTTCCAAGATTATTTTTTACCATCTTTCACCCCCTTAATAAGTTCTCATCTATAGAAAAATTCCAGCTGTACAAAAATATAATGTCTGTAGATCCTCTTATATTGAGGTCTATTTCAAGATGTGATTTGCAGGGCCATTCTTTTCCCATTGTAGTCTATAGTTTACTTTATACATGTAGCATTTTTTTGAGCCTTACAAGACAAAGAAAGTGTAGCCTGAATTTTCGGTTGTGACATTATTGACTCCACCAGGTAACTAAATTGCTTAGTTTTGTATGTTGGTGTAGTAGGATCAAGTTTGTTCTGTCTGTTTATTAAAAAGAAGTGACTCCATCTGTTGGTCATAAAAATCGAATATAATTCCGCTCAAAGAGTCTTGGATCAGCGACGTCATCTCCTCGACAAATGCTGTAAATTCCAATGTCAAGATGGACATTCCATCACTGATAATCAGCTCAATACTACGCAGTACTCTAGAAGTTTTATTCCAGCTGTGACCAAGTTGTGGAATGATCTTCCTAATCGGGTAGTTGAATCAGCAGAACTTCAAAAGTTCAAAGTTGGAGCAAATGATTTTTTGTTGCCCAGGCGGACATGAGTCTTTTTATAGTTTATATATGACATATATGTTTTTGACGTTGTTAATAGTTTATATATGACATGTCTGTTTTGACGTGGTTACTTTTTTTAGAATGATTTATTGTTAATTTGTTCTCTTCATTTATTTATTTCCTTATTTCCTTTCCTCACTGAGCTATTTTTCCCTGTTGGAGCCCCTGGGTTTATAGCATCTTGCTTTTCCAACTAGGGTTGTAGCTTGGATAGTAATAATAATAATAACAATAATAATAGTACACGAATTGAGAGAAGAGGAAATGTCGAAGAAATTTAATGATTGTGGTTTTTGGCTTAATAATTTAAACAAGATTTGACATAATTTCATCTCCCGATTGATGTAAGCTTTATCACGGTTGCTCTCGAAGCAAGAGCCCGTGCCAGCTAAAGACTGACTTAATCAAAATAGAAATATCTATAGCATATTAAAGATGTGTTCTTTTTACCATTGTTCTTCATATTGCTGTAACGAAGGTCTCTCTCTCTCTCTCTCTCTCTCTCTCTCTCTCTCTCTCTCTCTCTCTCTCAGTTGTGACTGAAGGGCATTGGTAACAGAAATTAGTCTTAGCAGGTAAAGGATGCAAAGTTAAACTATTAGTTTTTTTATATTTTATATTTATTGTCTTTTTAAATCAGTTTGATCGTAAAGCACACTGTATATAAGAATGTATTTCGATTTAATTTTTTTTGGTGCAATCTTTCATTCATTTACTTGTTTAAATATTGTTTATTTATTTCTATTTTCCAATTATATATGTTTATAAGTTCAGCAGCACCAGCTGAACTCGGTTGAGTCCCTTGTTAGGCTGGGAGGAACGTAGAGAGGAGAGGTCCCCTTTTTGTTTTTGTTTCTTTGTTGATGTCGGCTACCCCCCAAAATTGGGGGAAGTGCCTTGGTATATGATGATGATGATGATTTACTCAGGGTGGAGCCCTTCAGTGTGATATAATCGTTGGCCAACAAATTATGATGGCACGAGTGATAGGAAGGCCTTATCCTTACCTCTCCCCAATCATCGGGCATCCTCTCCTGCCCAGCCTCCCTTGTTCTAGTAACTAGTTAACCTTTATCCCGTAAATACACAAAACCTTTCAAGACATCACTGGGTACCAACGTTGCTATAATATTTTCTTTTTCTTCATAAAGTTTTATTTTGACAAAGCCCCCTTTTTAGGCCTTTTATGTTAACATTAAGCATCGTGTTTTGTTTTTTTAAAGTATATAATTTCTAGCTTTATAGGTTATGGCTAATGTAATGTATGTAGTCGTTATCATTATAAAATTATCGATGTTTTTATTATTGCTCGCGTGGCTTTCATTGAATTAGAATTAAGGTTTAATTTCCTTCTAGTGAATTTGATTGACAGTCTATTGTCGTCAATACTGTGAACACATGGAAGTTTCTGAGGAATATATATATATATATATATATATATATATATATATATATATATATATATATATATATATATATATATATATGTACGTATATATATATATATATATATATATATATATATATATGTATATATATATATATATATATATATATATATATATATATATATATATGTATATATATATATATATTATATATATATATATATATATATATATATATATATATATATATATATATATATATATATATATATATATATATATATATATATACTTAGCAGTACCATCTGAACTCGGTTGAGTCCCTCGTTAGGCTGGGAGGAACGTAGAGAGTAGAGGTCCCCTTTTTTGTTTTTGTTTCATTTGTTGATGTCGGCTACCCCCCAAAATTGTGGGGAGTGCCTTGGTATATGTATGTATGTATATCATTTTTTTTCATCACATTTGTTTTCTTAGAATTTGAATCCAAACCTAAATAACAATTAGAAAGTATGATATCTAGAACAATAAAGGTTACATTTCAAATTTCACATGGAAGTTTTAAACGTCATTTACTATTCGAACAGTTTTTAATAAGATTTTTTTTTTCAATATGATTTTTTAAAAAATTTTGCTGTGATTTTGCAAAGTTTTTGCCCTAATTTTTGAAACAGTATTGTCTCTGAATCTCCTCATTTCATCAACAAAGGTCCACCACCACTTCATCTACAAATCATCATTCATGTCTACACGAATGCAGAGGCCCAGCTCCATTTTCAATGGCCATTAGAGAATTAGGGGTGATAACGCTACTAGATTAGCGATAAAAGATAAAGACCGAATTAAACTCTCCGACCCCAGTGCTGGGGCATACTGTATGCCCCACACTCGAAAATCCATTCTTCTGGATTACGCATGCATGATCTTCATATATAAGGAGGATTGCTTCTGTTTTTAGTAAATATCTCTCCTATATAATAAAGAACAAATGTCTGGCTATATATATATATATATATATATATATATATATATATATATATATATATATATATATATATATATATATATATATATATATATATATATATATATATATATATATATATATATATAAATATGTGTGAGTGTGTATTGTTTCCGGTAAAAAAAGAACATTCAGCTCTCCCCGTCCCTCGGGTAGGGTGTAGAAAGAGTAGTCATACCCTGTCAAGAGAGGGTTGCGCGTGTGTGCATATCTATCTTAATATTTAGCCTTAATTTTTTACGGGTCGCGTACACTAGTTGAGAATAAATTGAATGTTCGAAACTTCAACTTACATATTTTTTAGTTTTGCTGATTAAAAGGTAAATCTAATTTATCTTAGATCTATATCTTATATTTAGTTATTTTAACTGGAGTACGTCAGACTCAAAGCCATTAACAATTTTTCTATTGATATTCTTTGTGCAAAAATAACGTACCTTTATCTTCCGGGAGGAGCAAGAAAATCCCTAGAAAATCTGTATCAGCCATTTTAATCTTGGTGTTTTAGCCTCCCAAATCTTGGATTTCCTACCCTGAGGCTGATAAGAAATGTGTTCGGAGTGTTTGAACGTAGAGTTAGTGCCCTCCCATAAATGGTCTTTCCTTATCCATGTTCTTCTCTTTCCTCCTCCCTCCTCGCTCTCCTTATTTTTCCCTCTTCCCTGTTTACCTCCCATATCCCTCTTCCCTGTTCTTCTCCCTTCTCCCTCTTCCCTGTTCTTCTCCCTCTTCCCTGTTCTCCTCCCTCTTCCTTGATCTCCTCCTACTTCCAATTTCTTCTCCCCTTTCCCTGTTCTTCTCCCTCTTCCCTGCTCTCCTCCCTCTTCCTTGATCTCCTCCTACTTCCAACTTCTTCTCCCCTTTCCCTGTTCTTCTCCTTCTTCCCTCTTCTCCTCCCTCTTCCCTGATCTCCTCCTACTTCCAACTTCTTCTCCCCTTTCCTGTTCTTCTCCCTCTTCCCTCTTCTCCTCCCTCTTCCCTCTTCTCCTCCCTCTTCCTTGATCTCCTCCTACTTCCAACTTCTTCTCCCCTTTCCCTGTTCTTCTCCTTCTTCCCTCTTCTCCTCCCTCTTCCCTGATCTCCTCCTACTTCCAACTTCTTCTCCCCTTTCCCTGTTCTTCTCCCTCTTCCCTCTTCTCCTCCCTCTTCCCTGATCTCCTCCTACTTCCAACTTCTTCTCCCCTTTTCCTGTTCTTCTCCCTCTTCCCTCTTCTCCTCCCTCTTCCTTGATCTCCTCCTACTTCCAACTTCTTCTCCCCTTTCCCTGTTCTTCTCCCTCTTCCCTCTTCTCCTCCCTCTTCCTTGATCTCCTCCTACTTCCAACTTCTTCTCCCCTTTCCCTGTTCTTCTCCTTCTTCCCTCTTCTCCTCCCTCTTCCCTGATCTCCTCCTACTTCCAACTTCTTCTCCCCTTTTCCTGTTCTTCTCCCTCTTCCCTCTTCTCCTCCCTCTTCCCTCTTCTCCTCCCTCTTCCTTGATCTCCTCCTACTTCCAACTTCCTCTCCCCTTTCCCTGTTCTTCTCCTTCTTCCCTCTTCTCCTCCCTCTTCCCTGATCTCCTCCTACTTCCAACTTCTTCTCCCCTTTCCCTGTTCTTCTCCTTCTTCCCTCTTCTCCTCCCTCTTCCCTGATCTCCTCCTACTTCCAACTTCTTCTCCCCTTTCCCTGTTCTCTCCCTCTTCCCTCTTCTCCTCCCTCTTCCCTCTTCTTCTCCCTCTTCCTTGATCTCCTCCTACTTCCAACTTCTTCTCCCTTTTCCCTCTTATTCTCCTTCTTCCCTCTTCTCCTCCCTCTTCCCTGATCTCCTCCTACTTCCAACTTCGTCTCCCTCTTCCCTGTTCTTCTCCCCCTTCCCTCTTCTCCTCCCTCTTCCCTGATCTCTTCCTTCTTCCAACTTCTTCTCCCCTTTCCCTGTTCTCCTCCCTCTTCCCTCTTCTCCTCCCTCTTCCCTCTTCTCCTCCCTCTTCCTTGATCTCCTCCTACTTCCAACTTCTTCTCCCCTTTCCCTGTTCTTCTCCTTCTTCCCTCTTCTCCTCCCTCTTCCCTGATCTCGTCCTACTTCCAACTTCTTCTCCCCTTTCCCTGTTCTTCTCCTTCTTCCCTCTTCTCCTCCCTCTTCCCTGATCTCCTCCTACTTCCAACTTCGTCTCCCTCTTCCCTGTTCTTCTCCCCCTTCCCTCTTCTCCTCCCTCTTCCCTGATCTCTTCCTTCTTCCAACTTCTTCTCCCCTTTCCCTGTTCTCCTCCCTCTTCCCTCTTCTCCTCCCTCTTCCCTCTTCTCCTCCCTCTTCCTTGATCTCCTCCTACTTCCAACTTCTTCTCCCCTTTCCCTGTTCTTCTCCTTCTTCCCTCTTCTCCTCCCTCTTCCCTGATCTCTTCCTACTTCCAACTTCTTCTCCCCTTTTCCTGTTCTTCTCCCTCTTCCCTCTTCTCCTCCCTCTTCCTTGATCTCCTCCTACTTCCAACTTCTTCTCCCCTTTCCCTGTTCTTCTCCTTCTTCCCTCTTCTCCTCCCTCTTCCCTGATCTCCTCCTACTTCCAACTTCTTCTCCCCCTTTCCTGTTCTTCTCCCTCTTCCCTCTTCTCCTCCCTCTTCCTTGATCTCCTCCTACTTCCAACTTCTTCTCCCCTTTTCCTGTTCTTCTCCCTCTTCCCTCTTCTCCTCCCTCTTCCTTGATCTCCTCCTACTTCCAACTTCTTCTCCCCTTTCCCTGTTCTTCTCCTTCTTCCCTCTTCTCCTCCCTCTTCCCTGATCTCCTCCTACTTCCAACTTCGTCTCCCTCTTCCCTGTTCTTCTCCCCCTTCCCTCTTCTCCTCCCTCTTCCCTGATCTCTCCTACTTCCAACTTCTTCTCCCCTTTTCCTGTTCTTCTCCCTCTTCCCTCTTCTCCTCCCTCTTCCTTGATCTCCTCCTACTTCCAACTTCTTCTCCCCTTTCCCTGTTCTTCTCCTTCTTCCCTCTTCTCCTCCCTCTTCCCTGATCTCCTCCTACTTCCAACTTCTTCTCCCTTTCCCTGTTCTTCTCCTTCTTCCCTCTTCTCCTCCCTCTTCCCTGATCTCTTCCTTACTTCCAACTTCTTCTCCCCTTTCCATGTTCTTCCCCTTCCCTCTTCTCCTCCCTCTTCCCTCTTCTCCTCCCTCTTCCTTGATCTCCTCCTACTTCCAACTTCTTCTCCCCTTTCCCTGTTCTTCTCCTTCTTCCCTCTTCTCCTCCCTCTTCCCTGATCTCTCCTACTTCCAACTTCTTCTCCCCTTTTCCTGTTCTTCTCCCTCTTCCCTGTTCTCCTCCCTCTTCCTTGATCTCCTCCTACTTCCAACTTCTTCTCCCCTTTCCCTGTTCTTCTCCTTCTTCCCTCTTCTCCTCCCTCTTCCTTGATCTCCTCCTACTTCCAACTTCTTCTCCCCCTTTCCCTGTTCTTCTCCCTCTTCCCTGTTCTCCTCCCTCTTCCTTGATCTCCTCCTACTTCCAACTTCTTCTCCCCTTTTCCTGTTCTTCTCCCTCTTCCCTCTTCTCCTCCCTCTTCCTTGATCTCCTCCTACTTCCAACTTCTTCTCCCCTTTCCCTGTTCTTCTCCTTCTTCCCTCTTCTCCTCCCTCTTCCCTGATCTCCTCCTACTTCCAACTTCGTCTCCCTCTTCCCTGTTCTTCTCCCCCTTCCCTCTTCTCCTCCCTCTTCCCTGATCTCCTCCTACTTCCAACTTCTTCTCCCCTTTCCCTGTTCTTCTCCCTCTTCCCTGTTCTCCTCCCTCTTCCTTGATCTCCTCCTACTTCCAACTTCTTCTCCCCTTTCCCTGTTCTTCTCCTTCTTCCCTCTTCTCCTCCCTCTTCCCTGATCTCCTCCTACTTCCAACTTCGTCTCCCTCTTCCCTGTTCTTCTCCCCCTTCCCTCTTCTCCTCCCTCTTCCCTGATCTCTTCCTACTTCCAACTTCTTCTCCCCTTTTCCTGTTCTTCTCCCTCTTCCCTCTTCTCCTCCCTCTTCCTTGATCTCCTCCTACTTCCATCTTCTTCTCTCCTTTCCCTGTTCTTCTCCTTCTTCCCTCTTCTCCTCCCTCTTCCCTGATCTCCTCCTACTTCCAACTTCGTCTCCCCTTTCCCTGTTCTTCTCCTTCTTCCCTCTTCTCCTCCCTCTTCCCTGATCTCCTCCTACTTCCAACTTCGTCTCCCTCTTCCCTGTTCTTCTCCCCCTTCCCTCTTCTCCTCCCTCTTCCCTGATCTCTTCCTACTTCCAACTTCTTCTCCCCTTTTCCTGTTCTTCTCCCTCTTCCCTGTTCTCCTCCCTCTTCCTTGATCTCCTCCTACTTCCAACTTCTTCTCCCCTTTCCCTGTTCTTCTCCTTCTTCCCTCTTCTCCTCCCTCTTCCCTGATCTCCTCCTACTTCCAACTTCTTCTCCCCTTTCCCTGTTCTTCTCCTTCTTCCCTCTTCTCCTCCCTCTTCCCTGATCTCCTCCTACTTCCAACTTCGTCTCCCTCTTCCCTGTTCTTCTCCCCCTTCCCTCTTCTCCTCCCTCTTCCCTGATCTCTTCCTACTTCCAACTTCTTCTCCCCTTTTCCTGTTCTTCTCCCTCTTCCCTGTTCTCCTCCCTCTTCCTTGATCTCCTCCTACTTCCAACTTCTTCTCCCCTTTCCCTGTTCTTCTCCTTCTTCCCTCTTCTCCTCCCTCTTCCCTGATCTCCTCCTACTTCCAACTTCGTCTCCCTCTTCCCTGATCTCCTCCTACTTCCAACTTCGTCTCCCTCTTCCCTGTTCTTCTCCCCCTTCCCTCTTCTCCTCCCTCTTCCCTGATCTCTCCTACTTCCAACTTCTTCTCCCCTTTTCCTGTTCTTCTCCCTCTTCCCTGTTCTCCTCCCTCTTCCTTGATTTCCTCCTACTTCCAACTTCTTCTCCCCTTTCCCTGTTCTTCTCCCTCTTCCCTGTTCTCCTCCCTCTTCCTTGATCTCCTCCTACTTCCAACTTCTTCTCCCCTTTTCCTGTTCTTCTCCCTCTTCCCTGTTCTCCTCCCTCTTCCTTGATCTCCTCCTACTTCCAACTTCTTCTCCCCTTTCCCTGTTCTTCTCCTTCTTCCCTCTTCTCCTCCCTCTTCCTTGATCTCCTCCTACTTCCAACTTCTTCTCCCCCTTTCCTGTTCTTCTCCCTCTTCCCTGTTCTCCTCCCTCTTCCTTGATCTCCTCCTACTTCCAACTTCTTCTCCCCTTTCCTGTTCTTCTCCCTCTTCCCTGTTCTCCTCCCTCTTCCTTGATCTCCTCCTACTTCCAACTTCTTCTCCCCTTTCCCTGTTCTTCTCCCTCTTCCCTGTTCTCCTCCCTCTTCCTTGATCTCCTCCTACTTCCAACTTCTTCTCCCCTTTTCCTGTTCTTCTCCCTCTTCCCTGTTCTCCTCCCTCTTCCTTGATCTCCTCCTACTTCCAACTTCTTCTCCCCTTTCCTGTTCTTCTCCCTCTTCCCTCTTCTCCTCCTTCTTCCCTGATCTCTTCCTACTTCCAACTTCTTCTCCCCTTTTCCTGTTCTTCTCCCTCTTCCCTGTTCTCCTCCCTCTTCCTTGATCTCCTCCTACTTCCAACTTCTTCTCCCCTTTTCCTGTTCTTCTCCCTCTTCCCTGTTCTCCTCCCTCTTCCTTGATCTCCTCCTACTTCCAACTTCTTCTCCCCTTTCCCTGTTCTTCTCCTTCTTCCCTCTTCTCCTCCCTCTTCCTTGATCTCCTCCTACTTCCAACTTCTTCTCCCCTTTCCTGTTCTTCTCCCTCTTCCCTGTTCTCCTCCCTCTTCCTTGATCTCCTCCTACTTCCAACTTCTTCTCCCCTTTTCCTGTTCTTCTCCCTCTTCCCTGTTCTCCTCCCTCTTCCTTGATCTCCTCCTACTTCCAACTTCTTCTCCCCTTTCCCTGTTCTTCTCCTTCTTCCCTCTTCTCCTCCCTCTTCCCTGATCTCCTCCTACTTCCAACTTCGTCTCCCTCTTCCCTGTTCTTCTCCCCCTTCCCTCTTCGCCTCCCTCTTCCCTGATCTCTTCCTACTTCCAACTTCTTCTCCCCTTTTCCTGTTCTTCTCCCTCTTCCCTGTTCTCCTCCCTCTTCCTTGATCTCCTCCTACTTCCAACTTCTTCTCCCCTTTCCCTGTTCTTCTCCTTCTTCCCTCTTCTCCTCCCTCTTCCCTGATCTCCTCCTACTTCCAACTTCGTCTCCCTCTTCCCTGTTCTTCTCCCCCTTCCCTCTTCTCCTCCCTCTTCCCTGATCTCTTCCTACTTCCAACTTCTTCTCCCCTTTTCCTGTTCTTCTCCCTCTTCCCTCTTCTCCTCCCTCTTCCTTGATCTCCTCCTACTTCCATCTTCTTCTCTCCTTTCCCTGTTCTTCTCCTTCTTCCCTCTTCTCCTCCCTCTTCCCTGATCTCCTCCTACTTCCAACTTCGTCTTCCCTTTCCCTGTTCTTCTCCTTCTTCCCTCTTCTCCTCCCTCTTCCCTGATCTCCTCCTACTTCCAACTTCGTCTCCCTCTTCCCTGTTCTTCTCCCCCTTCCCTCTTCTCCTCCCTCTTCCCTGATCTCTTCCTACTTCCAACTTCTTCTCCCCTTTTCCTGTTCTTCTCCCTCTTCCCTCTTCTCCTCCCTCTTCCTTGATCTCCTCCTACTTCCATCTTCTTCTCTCCTTTCCCTGTTCTTCTCCTTCTTCCCTCTTCTCCTCCCTCTTCCCTGATCTCCTCCTACTTCCAACTTCTTCTCCCCTTTCCCTGTTCTTCTCCTTCTTCCCTCTTCTACTCCCTCTTCCCTGATCTCCTCCTACTTCCAACTTCGTCTCCCTCTTCCCTGTTCTTCTCCCCCTTCCCTCTTCTCCTCCCTCTTCCCTGATCTCTTCCTACTTCCAACTTCTTCTCCCCTTTTCCTGTTCTTCTCCCTCTTCCCTGTTCTCCTCCCTCTTCCTTGATCTCCTCCTACTTCCAACTTCTTCTCCCCTTTCCCTGTTCTTCTCCTTCTTCCCTCTTCTCCTCCCTCTTCCCTGATCTCCTCCTACTTCCAACTTCGTCTCCCTCTTCCCTGTTCTTCTCCCCCTTCCCTCTTCTCCTCCCTCTTCCCTGATCTCTTCCTACTTCCAACTTCTTCTCCCCTTTTCCTGTTCTTCTCCCTCTTCCCTCTTCTCCTCCCTCTTCCCTGATCTCCTCCTACTTCCAACTTCGTCTCCCCTCTTCCCTGTTCTTCTCCCCCTTCCCTCTTCTCCTCCCTCTTCCCTGATCTCTTCTTTCTTCCAACTTCTTCTCCCCTTTCCCTGTTCTCCTCCCTCTTCCCTCTTCTCCTCCCTCTTCCCTCTTCTCCTCCCTCTTCCTTGATCTCCTCCTACTTCCAACTTCTTCTCCCCTTTCCCTGTTCTTCTCCTTCTTCCCTCTTCTCCTCCCTCTTCCCTGATCTCTTCCTTCTTCCAACTTCTTCTCCCCTTTCCCTGTTCTCCTCCCTCTTCCCTCTTCTCCTCCCTCTTCCCTCTTCTCCTCCCTCTTCCCTGATCTCCTCCTACTTCCAACTTCTTCTCCCCTTTCCCTGTTCTTCTCCCTCTTCCCTGCTCTCCTCCCTCTTCCTTGATCTCCTCCTACTTCCAACTTCTTCTCCCCTTTCCCTGTTCTTCTCCTTCTTCCCTCTTCTCCTCCCTCTTCCCTGATCTCCTCCTACTTCCAACTTCGTCTCCCTCTTCCCTGTTCTTCTCCCCCTTCCCTCTTCTCCTCCCTCTTCCCTGATCTCTTCCTTCTTCCAACTTCTTCTCCCCTTTCCCTGTTCTCCTCCCTCTTCCCTCTTCTCCTCCCTCTTCCCTCTTCTCCTCCCTCTTCCTTGATCTCCTCCTACTTCCAACTTCTTCTCCCCTTTCCCTGTTCTTCTCCTTCTTCCCTCTTCTCCTCCCTCTTCCCTGATCTCCTCCTACTTCCAACTTCGTCTCCCTCTTCCCTGTTCTTCTCCTTCTTCCCTCTTCTCCTCCCTCTTCCCTGATTTCCTCCTACTTCCAACTTCTTCTCCCCTTTTCCTGTTCTTCTCCCTCTTCCCTGTTCTCCTCCCTCTTCCTTGATCTCCTCCTACTTCCAACTTCTTCTCCCCTTTCCCTGTTCTTCTCCTTCTTCCCTGTTCTCCTCCCTCTTCCCTGATCTCCTCCTACTTCCAACTTCTTCTCCCCTTTCCCTGTTCTTCTCCTTCTTCCCTCTTCTCCTCCCTCTTCCCTGATCTCCTCCTACTTCCAACTTCTTCTCCCCTTTCCCTGTTCTTCTCCTTCTTCCCTCTTCTCCTCCCTCTTCCCTGATCTCCTCCTACTTCCAACTTCTTCTCCCCTTTCCCTGTTCTTCTCCTTCTTCCCTCTTCTCCTCCCTCTTCCCTGATCTCCTCCTACTTCCAACTTCTTCTCCCCTTTTCCTGTTCTTCTCCCTCTTCCCTGTTCTCCTCCCTCTTCCCTGATCTCCTCCTACTTCCAACTTCTTCTCCCCTTTTCCTGTTCTTCTCCCTCTTCCCTGTTCTCCTCCCTCTTCCTTGATCTCCTCCTACTTCCAACTTCTTCTCCCCTTTCCCTGTTCTTCTCCTTCTTCCCTCTTCTCCTCCCTCTTCCCTGATCTCCTCCTACTTCCAACTTCTTCTCCCCTTTCCCTGTTCTTCTCCTTCTTCCCTCTTCTCCTCCCTCTTCCCTGATCTCCTCCTACTTCCAACTTCTTCTCCCCTTTTCCTGTTCTTCTCCCTCTTCCCTGTTCTCCTCCCTCTTCCCTGATCTCCTCCTACTTCCAACTTCTTCTCCCCTTTCCCTGTTCTTCTCCTTCTTCCCTCTTCTCCTCCCTCTTCCCTGATCTCCTCCTACTTCCAACTTCTTCTCCCCTTTCCCTGTTCTTCTCCTTCTTCCCTCTTCTCCTCCCTCTTCCCTGATCTCCTCCTACTTCCAACTTCTTCTCCCCTTTTCCTGTTCTTCTCCCTCTTCCCTCTTCTCCTCCCTCTTCCCTCTTCTTCTCCCTCTTCCTTGATCTCCTCCTACTTCCATCATCTTCTCCCTTTTCCCTCTTATTCTCCTTCTTCCCTCTTCTCCTCCCTCTTCCCTGATCTCTTCCTTCTTCCAACTTCTTCTCCCCTTTCCCTGTTCTCCTCCCTCTTCCCTCTTCTCCTCCCTCTTCCCTCTTCTCCTCCCTCTTCCCTGATCTCCTCCTACTTCCAACTTCTTCTCCCCTTTCCCTGTTCTTCTCCCTCTTCCCTGCTCTCCTCCCTCTTCCTTGATCTCCTCCTACTTCCAACTTCTTCTCCCCTTTCCCTGTTCTTCTCCTTCTTCCCTCTTCTCCTCCCTCTTCCCTGATCTCCTCCTACTTCCAACTTCGTCTCCCTCTTCCCTGTTCTTCTCCCCCTTCCCTCTTCTCCTCCCTCTTCCCTGATCTCTTCCTTCTTCCAACTTCTTCTCCCCTTTCCCTGTTCTCCTCCCTCTTCCCTCTTCTCCTCCCTCTTCCCTCTTCTCCTCCCTCTTCCTTGATCTCCTCCTACTTCCAACTTCTTCTCCCCTTTCCCTGTTCTTCTCCTTCTTCCCTCTTCTCCTCCCTCTTCCCTGATCTCCTCCTACTTCCAACTTCGTCTCCCTCTTCCCTGTTCTTCTCCTTCTTCCCTCTTCTCCTCCCTCTTCCCTGATTTCCTCCTACTTCCAACTTCTTCTCCCCTTTTCCTGTTCTTCTCCCTCTTCCCTGTTCTCCTCCCTCTTCCTTGATCTCCTCCTACTTCCAACTTCTTCTCCCCTTTCCCTGTTCTTCTCCTTCTTCCCTGTTCTCCTCCCTCTTCCCTGATCTCCTCCTACTTCCAACTTCTTCTCCCCTTTCCCTGTTCTTCTCCTTCTTCCCTCTTCTCCTCCCTCTTCCCTGATCTCCTCCTACTTCCAACTTCTTCTCCCCTTTCCCTGTTCTTCTCCTTCTTCCCTCTTCTCCTCCCTCTTCCCTGATCTCCTCCTACTTCCAACTTCTTCTCCCCTTTCCCTGTTCTTCTCCTTCTTCCCTCTTCTCCTCCCTCTTCCCTGATCTCCTCCTACTTCCAACTTCTTCTCCCCTTTTCCTGTTCTTCTCCCTCTTCCCTGTTCTCCTCCCTCTTCCCTGATCTCCTCCTACTTCCAACTTCTTCTCCCCTTTTCCTGTTCTTCTCCCTCTTCCCTGTTCTCCTCCCTCTTCCTTGATCTCCTCCTACTTCCAACTTCTTCTCCCCTTTCCCTGTTCTTCTCCTTCTTCCCTGTTCTCCTCCCTCTTCCCTGATCTCCTCCTACTTCCAACTTCTTCTCCCCTTTCCCTGTTCTTCTCCTTCTTCCCTCTTCTCCTCCCTCTTCCCTGATCTCCTCCTACTTCCAACTTCTTCTCCCCTTTCCCTGTTCTTCTCCTTCTTCCCTCTTCTCCTCCCTCTTCCCTGATCTCCTCCTACTTCCAACTTCTTCTCCCCTTTTCCTGTTCTTCTCCCTCTTCCCTGTTCTCCTCCCTCTTCCCTGATCTCCTCCTACTTCCAACTTCTTCTCCCCTTTTCCTGTTCTTCTCCCTCTTCCCTGTTCTCCTCCCTCTTCCTTGATCTCCTCCTACTTCCAACTTCTTCTCCCCTTTTCCTGTTCTTCTCCCTCTACCCTGTTCTCCTCCCTCTTCCTTGATCTCCTCCTACTTCCAACTTCTTCTCCCCTTTCCCTGTTCTTCTCCTTCTTCCCTCTTCTCCTCCCTCTTCCCTGATCTCCTCCTACTTCCAACTTCTTCTCCCCTTTCCCTGTTCTTCTCCTTCTTCCCTCTTCTCCTCCCTCTTCCCTGATCTCCTCCTACTTCCAACTTCTTCTCCCCTTTTCCTGTTCTTCTCCCTCTTCCCTGTTCTCCTCCCTCTTCCCTGATCTCCTCCTACTTCCAACTTCTTCTCCCCTTTCCCTGTTCTTCTCCTTCTTCCCTCTTCTCCTCCCTCTTCCCTGATCTCCTCCTACTTCCAACTTCTTCTCCCCTTTCCCTGTTCTTCTCCTTCTTCCCTCTTCTCCTCCCTCTTCCCTGATCTCCTCCTACTTCCAACTTCTTCTCCCCTTTCCCTGTTCTTCTCCTTCTTCCCTCTTCTCCTCCCTCTTCCCTGATCTCCTCCTACTTCCAACTTCTTCTCCCCTTTTCCTGTTCTTCTCCCTCTTCCCTCTTCTCCTCCCTCTTCCCTCTTCTTCTCCCTCTTCCTTGATCTCCTCCTACTTCCATCATCTTCTCCCTTTTCCCTCTTATTCTCCTTCTTCCCTCTTCTCCTCCCTCTTCCCTGATCTCCTCCTACTTCCAACTCGTCTCCCTCTTCCCTGTTCTTCTCCCCCTTCCCTCTTCTCCTCCCTCTTCCCTGATCTCTTCCTTCTTCCAACTTCTTCTCCCCTTTCCCTGTTCTCCTCCCTCTTCCCTCTTCTCCTCCCTCTTCCCTCTTCTCCTCCCTCTTCCTTGATCTCCTCCTACTTCCAACTTCTTCTCCCCTTTCCCTGTTCTTCTCCTTCTTCCCTCTTCTCCTCCCTCTTCCCTGATCTCCTCCTTCTTCCAACTTCTTCTCCCCTTTCCCTGTTCTCCTCCCTCTTCCCTCTTCTCCTCCCTCTTCCCTCTTCTTCTCCCTCTTCCTTGATCTCCTCCTACTTCCATCTTCTTCTCCCTTTTCCCTCTTATTCTCCTTCTTCCCTCTTCTCCTCCCTCTTCCCTGATCTCCTCCTACTTCCAACTTCGTCTCCCTCTTCCCTGTTCTTCTCCCCCTTCCCTCTTCTCCTCCCTCTTCCCTGGTCTCTTCCTTCTTCCAACTTCTCCCCTTTCCCTGTTCTCCTCCCTTTTCCCTCTTCTCCTCCTTCTTCCCTCTTCTCCTCCCTCTTCCCTGATCTCCTCCTACTTCCAACTTCGTCTCCCTCTTCCCTGTTCTTCTCCCCCTTCCCTCTTCTCCTCCCTCTTCCCTGATCTCTTCCTACTTCCAACTTCTTCTCCCCTTTTCCTGTTCTTCTCCCTCTTCCCTCTTCTCCTCCCTCTTCCTTGATCTCCTCCTACTTCCATCTTCTTCTCTCCTTTCCCTGTTCTTCTCCTTCTTCCCTCTTCTCCTCCCTCTTCCCTGATCTCCTCCTACTTCCAACTTCGTCTCCCCTTTCCCTGTTCTTCTCCTTCTTCCCTCTTCTCCTCCCTCTTCCCTGATCTCCTCCTACTTCCAACTTCGTCTCCCTCTTCCCTGTTCTTCTCCCCCCTTCCCTCTTCTCCTCCCTCTTCCCTGATCTCTTCCTACTTCCAACTTCTTCTCCCCTTTTCCTGTTCTTCTCCCTCTTCCCTCTTCTCCTCCCTCTTCCTTGATCTCCTCCTACTTCCATCTTCTTCTCTCCTTTCCCTGTTCTTCTCCTTCTTCCCTCTTCTCCTCCCTCTTCCCTGATCTCCTCCTACTTCCAACTTCTTCTCCCCTTTCCCTGTTCTTCTCCTTCTTCCCTCTTCTCCTCCCTCTTCCCTGATCTCCTCCTACTTCCAACTTCGTCTCCCTCTTCCCTGTTCTTCTCCCCCTTCCCTCTTCTCCTCCCTCTTCCCTGATCTCTTGTTACTTCCAACTTCTTCTCCCCTTTTCCTGTTCTTCTCCCTCTTCCCTGTTCTCCTCCCTCTTCCTTGATCTCCTCCTACTTCCAACTTCTTCTCCCCTTTCCCTGTTCTTCTCCTTCTTCCCTCTTCTCCTCCCTCTTCCCTGATCTCCTCCTACTTCCAACTTCTTCTCCCCTTTTCCTGTTCTTCTCCCTCTTCCCTGTTCTCCTCCCTCTTCCCTGATCTCCTCCTACTTCCAACTTCTTCTCCCCTTTCCCTGTTCTTCTCCTTCTTCCCTCTTCTCCTCCCTCTTCCCTGATCTCCTCCTACTTCCAACTTCTTCTCCCCTTTCCCTGTTCTTCTCCTTCTTCCCTCTTCTCCTCCCTCTTCCCTGATCTCCTCCTACTTCCAACTTCTTCTCCCCTTTTCCTGTTCTTCTCCCTCTTCCCTCTTCTCCTCCCTCTTCCCTCTTCTTCTCCCTCTTCCTTGATCTCCTCCTACTTCCATCATCTTCTCCCTTTTCCCTCTTATTCTCCTTCTTCCCTCTTCTCCTCCCTCTTCCCTGATCTCTTCCTTCTTCCAACTTCTTCTCCCCTTTCCCTGTTCTCCTCCCTCTTCCCTCTTCTCCTCCCTCTTCCCTCTTCTCCTCCCTCTTCCCTGATCTCCTCCTACTTCCAACTTCTTCTCCCCTTTCCCTGTTCTTCTCCCTCTTCCCTGCTATCCTCCCTCTTCCTTGATCTCCTCCTACTTCCAACTTCTTCTCCCCTTTCCCTGTTCTTCTCCTTCTTCCCTCTTCTCCTCCCTCTTCCCTGATCTCCTCCTACTTCCAACTTCGTCTCCCTCTTCCCTGTTCTTTTCCCCCTTCCCTCTTCTCCTCCCTCTTCCCTGATCTCTTCCTTCTTCCAACTTCTTCTCCCCTTTCCCTGTTCTCCTCCCTCTTCCCTCTTCTCCTCCCTCTTCCCTCTTCTCCTCCCTCTTCCTTGATCTCCTCCTACTTCCAACTTCTTCTCCCCTTTCCCTGTTCTTCTCCTTCTTCCCTCTTCTCCTCCCTCTTCCCTGATCTCCTCCTACTTCCAACTTCTTCTCCCCTTTTCCTGTTCTTCTCCCTCTTCCCTGTTCTCCTCCCTCTTCCCTGATCTCCTCCTATTTCCAACTTCTTCTCCCCTTTCAATGTTCTTCTCCTTCTTCCCTCTTCTCCTCCCTCTTCCCTGATCTCCTCCTACTTCCAACTTCTTCTCCCCTTTCCCTGTTCTTCTCCTTCTTCCCTCTTCTCCTCCCTCTTCCCTGATCTCCTCCTACTTCCAACTTCTTCTCCCCTTTTCCTGTTCTTCTCCCTCTTCCCTCTTCTCCTCCCTCTTCCCTCTTCTTCTCCCTCTTCCTTGATCTCCTCCTACTTCCATCATCTTCTCCCTTTTCCCTCTTATTCTCCTTCTTCCCTCTTCTCCTCCCTCTTCCCTGATCTCCTCCTACTTCCAACTCGTCTCCCTCTTCCCTGTTCTTCTCCCCCTTCCCTCTTCTCCTCCCTCTTCCCTGATCTCTTCCTTCTTCCAACTTCTTCTCCCCTTTCCCTGTTCTCCTCCCTCTTCCCTCTTCTCCTCCCTCTTCCCTCTTCCCTCTTCTCCTCCCTCTTCCTTGATCTCCTCCTACTTCCAACTTCTTCTCCCCTTTCCCTGTTCTTCTCCTTCTTCCCTCTTCTCCTCCCTCTTCCCTGATCTCCTCCTACTTCCAACTCGTCTCCCTCTTCCCTGTTCTTCTCCCCCTTCCCTCTTCTCCTCCCTCTTCCCTGATCTCCTCCTTCTTCCAACTTCTTCTCCCCTTTCCCTGTTCTCCTCCCTCTTCCCTCTTCTCCTCCCTCTTCCCTCTTCTTCTCCCTCTTCCTTGATCTCCTCCTACTTCCATCTTCTTCTCCCTTTTCCCTCTTATTCTCCTTCTTCCCTCTTCTCCTCCCTCTTCCCTGATCTCCTCCTACTTCCAACTTCGTCTCCCTCTTCCCTGTTCTTCTCCCCCTTCCCTCTTCTCCTCCCTCTTCCCTGGTCTCTTCCTTCTTCCAACTTCTCCCCTTTCCCTGTTCTCCTCCCTTTTCCCTCTTCTCCTCCTTCTTCCCTCTTCTCCTCCCTCTTCCCTGATCTCCTCCTACTTCCAACTTCGTCTCCCTCTTCCCTGTTCTTCTCCCCCTTCCCTCTTCTCCTCCCTCTTCCCTGATCTCTTCCTACTTCCAACTTCTTCTCCCCTTTTCCTGTTCTTCTCCCTCTTCCCTCTTCTCCTCCCTCTTCCTTGATCTCCTCCTACTTCCATCTTCTTCTCTCCTTTCCCTGTTCTTCTCCTTCTTCCCTCTTCTCCTCCCTCTTCCCTGATCTCCTCCTACTTCCAACTTCGTCTCCCCTTTCCCTGTTCTTCTCCTTCTTCCCTCTTCTCCTCCCTCTTCCCTGATCTCCTCCTACTTCCAACTTCGTCTCCCTCTTCCCTGTTCTTCTCCCCCTTCCCTCTTCTCCTCCCTCTTCCCTGATCTCTTCCTACTTCCAACTTCTTCTCCCCTTTTCCTGTTCTTCTCCCTCTTCCCTCTTCTCCTCCCTCTTCCTTGATCTCCTCCTACTTCCATCTTCTTCTCTCCTTTCCCTGTTCTTCTCCTTCTTCCCTCTTCTCCTCCCTCTTCCCTGATCTCCTCCTACTTCCAACTTCTTCTCCCCTTTCCCTGTTCTTCTCTTTCTTCCCTCTTCTCCTCCCTCTTCCCTGATCTCCTCCTACTTCCAACTTCGTCTCCCTCTTCCCTGTTCTTCTCCCCCTTCCCTCTTCTCCTCCCTCTTCCCTGATCTCTTCCTACTTCCAACTTCTTCTCCCCTTTTCCTGTTCTTCTCCCTCTTCCCTGTTCTCCTCCCTCTTCCTTGATCTCCTCCTACTTCCAACTTCTTCTCCCCTTTCCCTGTTCTTCTCCTTCTTCCCTCTTCTCCTCCCTCTTCCCTGATCTCCTCCTACTTCCAACTTCGTCTCCCTCTTCCCTGTTCTTCTCCCCCTTCCCTCTTCTCCTCCCTCTTCCCTGATCTCTTCCTACTTCCAACTTCTTCTCCCCTTTTCCTGTTCTTCTCGCTCTTCCCTCTTCTCCTCCCTCTTCCCTGATCTCCTCCTACTTCCAACTTCGTCTCCCTCTTCCCTGTTCTTCTCCCCCTTCCCTCTTCTCCTCCCTCTTCCCTGATCTCTTCCTACTTCCAACTTCTTCTCCCCTTTTCCTGTTCTTCTCCCTCTTCCCTCTTCTCCTCCCTCTTCCCTGATCTCCTCCTACTTCCAACTTCGTCTCCCTCTTCCCTGTTCTTCTCCCCCTTCCCTCTTCTCCTCCCTCTTCCCTGATCTCTTCCTTCTTCCAACTTCTTCTCCCCTTTCCCTGTTCTTCTCCTTCTTCCCTCTTCTCCTCCCTCTTCCCTGATCTCCTCCTACTTCCAACTTCGTCTCCCTCTTCCCTGTTCTTCTCCCCCTTCCCTCTTCTCCTCCCTCTTCCCTGATCTCCTCCTACTTCCAACTTCTTCTCCCCTTTCCCTGTTCTTCTCCTTCTTCCCTCTTCTCCTCCCTCTTCCCTGATCTCCTCCTAGTTCCAACTTCTTCTCCCCTTTCCCTGTTCTCCTCCCTCTTCCCTCTTCTCCTCCCTCTTCCCTCTTCTCCTCCCTCTTCCTTGATCTCCTCCTACTTCCAACTTCTTCTCCCCTTTCCCTGTTCTTCTCCTTCTTCCCTCTTCTCCTCCCTCTTCCCTGATCTCTTCCTTCTTCCAACTTCTTCTCCCCTTTCCCTGTTCTCCTCCCTCTTCCCTCTTCTCCTCCCTCTTCCCTCTTATCCTCCCTCTTCCCTGATCTCCTCCTACTTCCAACTTCTTCTCCCCTTTCCCTGTTCTTCTCCCTCTTCCCTGCTCTCCTCCCTCTTCCTTGATCTCCTCCTACTTCCAACTTCTTCTCCCCTTTCCCTGTTCTTCTCCTTCTTCCCTTTTCTCCTCCCTCTTCCCTGATCTCCTCCTACTTCCAACTTCGTCTCCCTCTTCCCTGTTCTTCTCCCAATTCCCTCTTCTCCTCCCTCTTCCCTGATCTCTTCCTACTTCCAACTTCTTCTCCCCTTTTCCTGTTCTTCTCCCTCTTCCCTGTTCTCCTCCCTCTTCCTTGATCTCCTCCTACTTCCAACTTCTTCCCCCCTTTCCCTGTTCTTCTCCTTCTTCCCTCTTCTCCTCCCTCTTCCCTGATCTCCTCCTACTTCCAACTTCGTCTCCCTCTTCCCTGTTCTTCTCCCCCTTCCCTCTTCTCCTCCCTCTTCCCTGATCTCTTCCTACTTCCAACTTCTTCTCCCCTTTTCCTGTTCTTCTCCCTCTTCCCTCTTCTCCTCCCTCTTCCCTGATCTCCTCCTACTTCCAACTTCGTCTCCCTCTTCCCTGTTCTTCTCCCCCTTCCCTCTTCTCCTCCCTCTTCCCTGATCTCTTCCTTCTTCCAACTTCTTCTCCCCTTTCCCTGTTCTCCTCCCTCTTCCCTCTTCTCCTCCCTCTTCCCTCTTCTCCTCCCTCTTCCTTGATCTCCTCCTATTTCCAACTTCTTCTCCCCTTTCCCTGTTCTTCTCCTTCTTCCCTCTTCTCCTCCCTCTTCCCTGATCTCCTCCTACTTCCAACTTCGTCTCCCTCTTCCCTGTTCTTCTCCTTCTTCCCTCTTCTCCTCCCTCTTCCCTGATTTCCTCCTACTTCCAACTTCTTCTCCCCTTTTCCTGTTCTTCTCCCTCCTCCCTGTTCTCCTCCCTCTTCCTTGATCTCCTCCTACTTCCAACTTCTTCTCCCCTTTCCCTGTTCTTCTCCTTCTTCCCTGTTCTCCTCCCTCTTCCCTGATCTCCTCCTACTTCCAACTTCTTCTCCCCTTTCCCTGTTCTTCTCCTTCTTCCCTCTTCTCCTCCCTCTTCCCTGATCTCCTCCTACTTCCAACTTCTTCTCCCCTTTTCCTGTTCTTCTCCCTCTTCCCTGTTCTCCTCCCTCTTCCCTGATCTCCTCCTACTTCCAACTTCTTCTCCCCTTTTCCTGTTCTTCTCCCTCTTCCCTGTTCTCCTCCCTCTTCCTTGATCTCCTCCTACTTCCAACTTCTTCTCCCCTTTTCCTGTTCTTCTCCCTCTTCCCTCTTCTCCTCCCTCTTCCCTGATCTCCTCCTACTTCCAACTTCTTCTCCCCTTTCCCTGTTCTTCTCCTTCTTCCCTCTTCTCCTCCCTCTTCCCTGATCTCCTCCTACTTCCAACTTCTTCTCCCCTTTCCCTGTTCTTCTCCTTCTTCCCTCTTCTCCTCCCTCTTCCCTGATCTCCTCCTACTTCCAACTTCTTCTCCCCTTTTCCTGTTCTTCTCCCTCTTCCCTGTTCTCCTCCCTCTTCCCTGATCTCCTCCTACTTCCAACTTCTTCTCCCCTTTTCCTGTTCTTCTCCCTCTTCCCTGTTCTCCTCCCTCTTCCTTGATCTCCTCCTACTTCCAACTTCTTCTCCCCTTTTCCTGTTCTTCTCCCTCTTCCCTGTTCTCCTCCCTCTTCCTTGATCTCCTCCTACTTCCAACTTCTTCTCCCCTTTCCCTGTTCTTCTCCTTCTTCCCTCTTCTCCTCCCTCTTCCCTGATCTCCTCCTACTTCCAACTTCTTCTCCCCTTTCCCTGTTCTTCTCCTTCTTCCCTCTTCTCCTCCCTCTTCCCTGATATCCTCCTACTTCCAACTTCTTCTCCCCTTTTCCTGTTCTTCTCCCTCTTCCCTGTTCTCCTCCCTCTTCCCTGATCTCCTCCTACTTCCAACTTCTTCTCCCCTTTCCCTGTTCTTCTCCTTCTTCCCTCTTCTCCTCCCTCTTCCCTGATCTCCTCCTACTTCCAACTTCTTCTCCCCTTTCCCTGTTCTTCTCCTTCTTCCCTCTTCTCCTCCCTCTTCCCTGATCTCCTCCTACTTCCAACTTCTTCTCCCCTTTTCCTGTTCTTCTCCCTCTTCCCTCTTCTCCTCCCTCTTCCCTCTTCTTCTCCCTCTTCCTTGATCTCCTCCTACTTCCATCATCTTCTCCCTTTTCCCTCTTATTCTCCTTCTTCCCTCTTCTCCTCCCTCTTCCCTGATCTCCTCCTACTTCCAACTCGTCTCCCTCTTCCCTGTTCTTCTCCCCCTTCCCTCTTCTCCTCCCTCTTCCCTGATCTCTTCCTTCTTCCAACTTCTTCTCCCCTTTCCCTGTTCTCCTCCCTCTTCCCTCTTCTCCTCCCTCTTCCCTCTTCCCTCTTCTCCTCCCTCTTCCTTGATCTCCTCCTACTTCCAACTTCTTCTCCCCTTTCCCTGTTCTTCTCCTTCTTCCCTCTTCTCCTCCCTCTTCCCTGATCTCTTCCTTCTTCCAACTTCTTCTCCCCTTTCCCTGTTCTCCTCCCTCTTCCCTCTTCTCCTCCCTCTTCCCTGATCTCCTCCTACTTCCAACTTCTTCTCCCCTTTCCCTGTTCTTCTCCCCCTTCCTTCTTCTCCTCCCTCTTCCCTGATCTCCTCCTACTTCCAACTTCTTCTCCCCTTTTCCTGTTCTTCTCCCTCTTCCCTCTTCTCCTCCCTCTTCCCTCTTCTTCTCCCTCTTCCTTGATCTCCTCCTACTTCCATCATCTTCTCCCTTTTCCCTCTTATTCTCCTTCTTCCCTCTTCTCCTCCCTCTTCCCTGATCTCCTCCTACTTCCAACTTCGTCTCCCTCTTCCCTGTTCTTCTCCCCCTTCCCTCTTCTCCTCCCTCATCCCTGGTCTCTTCCTTCTTCCAACTTCTCCCCTTTCCCTGTTCTCCTCCCTCTTCCCTCTTCTCCTCCCTCTTCCTTGATCTCCTCCTACTTCCATCTTCTTCTCCCTTTTCCCTCTTATTCTCCTTCTTCCCTCTTCTCCTCCCTCTTCCCTGATCTCCTCCTACTTCCAACTTTGTCTCCTCTTCCCTGTTCTTCTCCCCCTTCCCTCTTCTCCTCCCTCTTCCCTGATCTCTTCCTTCTTCCAACTTCTTCTCCCCTTTCCCTGTTCTCCTCCCTCTTCTCCTCCCTCTTCCCTCTTCTCCTCCCTCTTCCTTGATCTCCTCCTACTTCCAACTTCTTCTCCCCTTTCCCTATTCTTCTCCTTCTTCCCTCTTCTCCTCCCTCTTCCCTGATCTCCTCCTACTTCCAACTTCTTCTCCCTCTTCCCTGTTCTTCTCCCCCTTCCCTCTTCTCCTCCCTCTTCCCTGGTCTCTTCCTTCTTCCAACTTCTTCTCCCCTTTCCCTATTCTTCTCCTTCTTCCCTCTTCTCCTCCCTCTTCCCTGATCTCCTCCTACTTCCAACTTCGTCTCCCTCTTCCCTGTTCTTCTCCCCCTTCCCTCTTCTCCTCCCTCTTCCCTGATCTCTTCCTTCTTCCAACTTCTTCTCCCCTTTCCATGTTCTCCTCCCTCTTCCCTCTTCTCCTCCCTCTTCCCTCTTCTCCTCCCTCTTCCTTGATCTCCTCCTACTTCCAACTTCTTCTCCCTCTTCCCTGTTCTTCTCCCCCTTCCCTCTTCTCCTCCCTCTTCCCTGGTCTCTTCCTTCTTCCAACTTCTTCTCCCCTTTCCCTATTCTTCTCCTTCTTCCATCTTCTCCTCCCTCTTCCCTGATCTCCTCCTACTTCCAACTTCGTCTCCCTCTTCCCTGTTCTTCTCCCCCTTCCCTCTTCTCCTCCCTCTTCCCTGATCTCTTCCTTCTTCCAACTTCTTCTCCCCTTTCCATGTTCTCCTCCCTCTTCCCTCTTCTCCTCCCTCTTCCCTCTTCTCCTCCCTCTTCCTTGATCTCCTCCTACTTCCAACTTCTTCTCCCCTTTCCCTGTTCTTCTCCTTCTTCCCTCTTCTCCTCCCTCTTCCCTGATCTCCTCCTACTTCCAACTTCGTCTCCCTCTTCCCTGTTCTTCTCCCCCTTCCCTCTTCTCCTCCCTCTTCCCTGGTCTCTTCCTTCTTCCAACTTCTTCTCCCCTTTCCCTGTTCTCCTCCCTCTTCCCTCTTCTCCTCCCTCTTCCCTCTTCTCCTCCCTCTTCCTTGATCTCCTCCTACTTCCAACTTCTTCTCCCCTTTCCCTGTTCTTCTCCTTCTTCCCTCTTCTCCTCCCTCTTCCCTGATCTCCTCCTACTTCCAACTTCTTCTCCCCTTTCCCTGTTCTTCTCCTTCTTCCCTCTTCTCCTCCCCCTTTCCTCTTCTCCTCCCTCTTCCCTGATCTTTTCCTTCTTCCAACTTCTTCTCCCCTTTCCCTGTTCTCCTCCCTCTTCCCTCTTCTCCTCCCTCTTCCCTCTTCTCCTCCCTCTTCCTTGATCTCCTCCTACTTCCAACTTCTTCTCCCCTTTCCCTGTTCTTCTCCTTCTTCCCTCTTCTCCTCCCTCTTCCCTGATCTCTTCCTTCTTCCAACTTCTTCTCCCCTTTCCCTGTTCTCCTCCCTCTTCCCTCTTCTCCTCCCTCTTCCCTCTTCTCCTCCCTCTTCCTTGATCTCCTCCTACTTCCATCTTCTTCTCCCTTTTCCCTCTTATTCTCCTTCTTCCCTCTTCTCCTCCCTCTTCCCTGATCTCCTCCTACTTCCAAATTCGTCTCCCTCTTCCCTGTTCTTCTCCCCCTTCCCTCTTCTCCTCCCTCTTCCCTGGTCTCTTCCTTCTTCCAACTTCTTCTCCCCTTTCCCTGTTCTCCTCCCTCTTCCCTCTTCTCCTCCCTCTTCCCTCTTCTCCTCCCTCTTCCTTGATCTCCTCCTACTTCCAACTTCTTCTCCCCTTTCCCTGTTCTTCTCCTTCTTCCCTCTTCTCCTCCCTCTTCCTTGATCTCCTCCTACTTCCAATTTCTTCTCCCCTTTCCCTGTTCTTCTCCTTCTTCCCTCTTCTCCTCCCTCTTCCCTGATCTCCTCCTACTTCCAACTTCTTCTCCCCTTTCCCTGTTCTTCTCCTTCTTCCCTCTTCTCCTCCCTCTTCCCTGATCTCCTCCTACTTCCAACTTCTTCTCCCCTTTCCCTGTTCTTCTCCTTCTTCCCTCTTCTCCTCCCTCTTCCCTGATCTCCTCCTACTTCCAACTTCTTCTCCCCTTTCCCTGTTCTTCTCCTTCTTCCCTCTTCTCCTCCCTCTTCCCTGATCTCCTCCTACTTCCAACTTCTTCTCCCCTTTCCCTGTTCTTCTCCTTCTTCCCTCTTCTCCTCCCCCTTCCCTCTTCTCCTCCCTCTTCCCTGATCTTTTCCTTCTTCCAACTTCTTCTCCCCTTTCCCTGTTCTCCTCCCTCTTCCCTCTTCTCCTCCCTCTTCCCTCTTCTCCTCCCTCTTCCTTGATCTCCTCCTACTTCCAACTTCTTCTCCCCTTTCCCTGTTCTTCTCCTTCTTCCCTCTTCTCCTCCCTCTTCCCTGATCTCTTCCTTCTTCCAACTTCTTCTCCCCTTTCCCTGTTCTCCTCCCTCTTCCCTCTTCTCCTCCCTCTTCCCTCTTCTCCTCCCTCTTCCTTGATCTCCTCCTACTTCCATCTTCTTCTCCCTTTTCCCTCTTATTCTCCTTCTTCCCTCTTCTCCTCCCTCTTCCCTGATCTCCTCCTACTTCCAAATTCGTCTCCCTCTTCCCTGTTCTTCTCCCCCTTCCCTCTTCTCCTCCCTCTTCCCTGGTCTCTTCCTTCTTCCAACTTCTTCTCCCCTTTCCCTGTTCTCCTCCCTCTTCCCTCTTCTCCTCCCTCTTCCCTCTTCTCCTCCCTCTTCCTTGATCTCCTCCTACTTCCAACTTCTTCTCCCCTTTCCCTGTTCTTCTCCTTCTTCCCTCTTCTCCTCCCTCTTCCTTGATCTCCTCCTACTTCCAACTTCTTCTCCCCTTTCCCTGTTCTTCTCCTTCTTCCCTCTTCTCCTCCCTCTTCCTTGATCTCCTCCTACTTCCAACTTCTTCTCCCCTTTCCCTGTTCTCCTCCCTCTTCCCTCTTCTCCTCCCTCTTCCCTCTTCTCCTCCCTCTTCCTTGATCTCCTCCTACTTCCATCTTCTTCTCCCTTTTCCCTCTTATTCTCCTTCTTCCCTCTTCTCCTCCCTCTTCCCTGATCTCCTCCTACTTCCAACTTCGTCTCCCTCTTCCCTGTTCTTCTCCCCCTTCCCTCTTCTCCTCCCTCTTCCCTGGTCTCTTCCTTCTTCCAACTTCTTCTCCCCTTTCCCTGTTCTCCTCCCTCTTCCCTCTTCTCCTCCCTCTTCCCTCTTCTCCTCCCTCTTCCCTCTTCTTCTCCCTCTTCCTTGATCTCCTCCTACTTCCATCTTCTCCCTTTTCCCTCTTATTCTCCTTCTTCCCTCTTCTCCTCCCTCTTCCCTGATCTCCTCCTACTTCCAACTTCGTCTCCCTCTTCCCTGTTCTTCTCCCCCTTCCCTCTTCTCCTCCCTCTTCCCTGATCTCTTCCTTCTTCCAACTTCTTCTCCCCTTTCCCTGTTCTCCTCCCTCTTCTCCTCCCTCTTCCCTCTTCTCCTCCCTCTTCCTTGATCTCCTCCTACTTCCAACTTCTTCTCCCCTTTCCCTATTCTTCTCCTTCTTCCCTCTTCTCCTCCCTCTTCCCTGATCTCCTCCTACTTCCAACTTCGTCTCCCTCTTCCCTGTTCTTCTCCCCCTTCACTCTTCTCCTCCCTCTTCCCTGATCTCTTCCTTCTTCCAACTTCTTCTCCCCTTTCCATGTTCTCCTCCCTCTTCCCTCTTCTCCTCCCTCTTCCCTCTTCTCCTCCCTCTTCCTTGATCTCCTCCTACTTCCAACTTCTTCTCCCCTTTCCCTGTTCTTCTCCTTCTTCCCTCTTCTCCTCCCTCTTCCCTGATCTCCTCCTACTTCCAACTTCTTCTCCCCTTTTCCTGTTCTTCTCCTTCTTCCCTCTTCTCCTCCCTCTTCCCTGATCTCCTCCTACTTCCAAATTCGTCTCCCTCTTCCCTGTTCTTCTCCCCCTTCCCTCTTCTCCTCCCTCTTCCCTGATCTCTTCCTTCTTCCAACTTCTTCTCCCCTTTCCCTGTTCTCCTCCCTCTTCTCCTCCCTCTTCCCTCTTCTCCTCCCTCTTCCTTGATCTCCTCCTACTTCCAACTTCTTCTCCCCTTTCCCTATTCTTCTCCTTCTTCCCTCTTCTCCTCCCTCTTCCCTGATCTCCTCCTACTTCCAACTTCGTCTCCCTCTTCCCTGTTCTTCTCCCCCTTCACTCTTCTCCTCCCTCTTCCCTGATCTCTTCCTTCTTCCAACTTCTTCTCCCCTTTCCATGTTCTCCTCCCTCTTCCCTCTTCTCCTCCCTCTTCCCTCTTCTCCTCCCTCTTCCTTGATCTCCTCCTACTTCCAACTTCTTCTCCCCTTTCCCTGTTCTTCTCCTTCTTCCCTCTTCTCCTCCCTCTTCCCTGATCTCCTCCTACTTCCAACTTCTTCTCCCCTTTTCCTGTTCTTCTCCCTCTTCCCTGTTCTCCTCCCTCTTCCTTGATCTCCTCCTACTTCCAACTTCTTCTCCCCTTTCCCTGTTCTTCTCCTTCTTCCCTCTTCTCCTCCCTCTTCCCTGATCTCCTCCTACTTCCAACTTCGTCTCCCTCTTCCCTGTTCTTCTCCCCCTTCCCTCTTCTCCTCCCTCTTCCCTGATCTCTTCCTACTTCCAACTTCTTCTCCCCTTTTCCTGTTCTTCTCCCTCTTCCCTCTTCTCCTCCCTCTTCCCTGATCTCCTCCTACTTCCAACTTCGTCTCCCTCTTCCCTGTTCTTCTCCCCCTTCCCTCTTCTCCTCCCTCTTCCCTGATCTTTTCCTTCTTCCAACTTCTTCTCCCCTTTCCCTGTTCTCCTCCCTCTTCCCTCTTCTCCTCCCTCTTCCCTCTTCTCCTCCCTCTTCCTTGATCTCCTCCTACTTCCAACTTCTTCTCCCCTTTCCCTGTTCTTCTCCTTCTTCCCTCTTCTCCTCCCTCTTCCCTGATCTCTTCCTTCTTCCAACTTCTTCTCCCCTTTCCCTGTTCTCCTCCCTCTTCCCTCTTCTCCTCCCTCTTCCCTCTTCTCCTCCCTCTTCCCTGATCTCCTCCTACTTCCAACTTCTTCTCCCCTTTCCCTGTTCTTCTCCCTCTTCCCTGCTCTCCTCCCTCTTCCTTGATCTCCTCCTACTTCCAACTTCTTCTCCCCTTTCCCTGTTCTTCTCCTTCTTCCCTCTTCTCCTCCCTCTTCCCTGATCTCCTCCTAGTTCCAACTTCTTCTCCCCTTTCCCTGTTCTCCTCCCTCTTCCCTCTTCTCCTCCCTCTTCCCTCTTCTCCTCCCTCTTCCTTGATCTCCTCCTACTTCCAACTTCTTCTCCCCTTTCCCTGTTCTTCTCCCCCTTCCCTCTTCTCCTCCCTCTTCCCTGATCTCTTCCTACTTCCAACTTCTTCTCCCCTTTTCCTGTTCTTCTCCCTCTTCCCTGCTCTCCTCCCTCTTCCTTGATCTCCTCCTACTTCCAACTTCTTCTCCCCTTTCCCTGTTCTTCTCCTTCTTCCCTCTTCTCCTCCCTCTTCCCTGATCTCCTCCTAGTTCCAACTTCGTCTCCCTCTTCCCTGTTCTTCTCCGCCTTCCCTCTTCTCCTCCCTCTTCCCTGATCTCTTCCTTCTTCCAACTTCTTCTCCCCTTTCCCTGTTCTCCTCCCTCTTCCCTCTTCTCCTCCCTCTTCCCTCTTCTCCTCCCTCTTCCTTGATCTCCTCCTACTTCCAACTTCTTCTCCCCTTTCCCTGTTCTTCTCCTTCTTCCCTCTTCTCCTCCCTCTTCCCTGATCTCCTCCTACTTCCAACTTCTTCTCCCCTTTTCCTGTTCTTCTCCCTCTTCCCTGTTCTCCTCCCTCTTCCTTGATCTCCTCCTACTTCCAACTTCTTCTCCCCTTTCCCTGTTCTTCTCCTTCTTCCCTCTTCTCCTCCCTCTTCCCTGATCTCCTCCTACTTCCAACTTCGTCTCCCTCTTCCCTGTTCTTCTCCCCCTTCCCTCTTCTCCTCCCTCTTCCCTGATCTCTTCCTACTTCCAACTTCTTCTCCCCTTTTCCTGTTCTTCTCCCTCTTCCCTCTTCTCCTCCCTCTTCCCTGATCTCCTCCTACTTCCAACTTCGTCTCCCTCTTCCCTGTTCTTCTCCCCCTTCCCTCTTCTCCTCCCTCTTCCCTGATCTTTTCCTTCTTCCAACTTCTTCTCCCCTTTCCCTGTTCTCCTCCCTCTTCCCTCTTCTCCTCCCTCTTCCCTCTTCTCCTCCCTCTTCCTTGATCTCCTCCTACTTCCAACTTCTTCTCCCCTTTCCCTGTTCTTCTCCTTCTTCCCTCTTCTCCTCCCTCTTCCCTGATCTCTTCCTTCTTCCAACTTCTTCTCCCCTTTCCCTGTTCTCCTCCCTCTTCCCTCTTCTCCTCCCTCTTCCCTCTTCTCCTCCCTCTTCCCTGATCTCCTCCTACTTCCAACTTCTTCTCCCCTTTCCCTGTTCTTCTCCCTCTTCCCTGCTCTCCTCCCTCTTCCTTGATCTCCTCCTACTTCCAACTTCTTCTCCCCTTTCCCTGTTCTTCTCCTTCTTCCCTCTTCTCCTCCCTCTTCCCTGATCTCCTCCTAGTTCCAACTTCTTCTCCCCTTTCCCTGTTCTCCTCCCTCTTCCCTCTTCTCCTCCCTCTTCCCTCTTCTCCTCCCTCTTCCCTGATCTCCTCCTACTTCCAACTTCTTCTCCCCTTTCCCTGTTCTTCTCCCTCTTCCCTGCTCTCCTCCCTCTTCCTTGATCTCCTCCTACTTCCAACTTCTTCTCCCCTTTCCCTGTTCTTCTCCTTCTTCCCTCTTCTCCTCCCTCTTCCTTGATCTCCTCCTACTTCCAACTTCTTCTCCCCTTTCCCTATTCTTCTCCTTCTTCCCTCTTCTCCTCCCTCTTCCCTGATCTCCTCCTACTTCCAAATTCGTCTCCCTCTTCCCTGTTCTTCTCCCCCTTCCCTCTTCTCCTCCCTCTTCCCTGGTCTCTTCCTTCTTCCAACTTCTTCTCCCCTTTCCCTGTTCTCCTCCCTCTTCCCTCTTCTCCTCCCTCTTCCCTCTTCTCCTCCCTCTTCCTTGATCTCCTCCTACTTCCAACTTCTTCTCCCCTTTCCCTGTTCTTCTCCCCCTTCCCTCTTCTCCTCCCTCTTCCCTGATTTCCTCCTACTTCCAACTTCTTCTCCCCTTTTCCTGTTCTTCTCCCTCTTCCCTGTTCTCCTCCCTCTTCCTTGATCTCCTCCTACTTCCAACTTCTTCTCCCCTTTCCCTGTTCTTCTCCTTCTTCCCTGTTCTCCTCCCTTTTCCCTGATCTCCTCCTACTTCCAACTTCTTCTCCCCTTTCCCTGTTCTTCTCCTTCTTCCCTCTTCTCCTCCCTCTTCCCTGATCTCTTCCTTCTTCCAACTTCTTCTCCCCTTTCCCTGTTCTCCTCCCTCTTCCCTCTTCTCCTCCCTCTTCCCTCTTCTCCTCCCTCTTCCTTGATCTCCTCCTACTTCCAACTTCTTCTCCCCTTTCCCTGTTCTTCTCCTTCTTCCCTCTTCTCCTCCCTCTTCCCTGATCTCCTCCTACTTCCAACTTCTTCTCCCCTTTCCCTGTTCTTCTCCTTCTTCCCTCTTCTCCTCCCTCTTCCCTGATCTCCTCCTACTTCCAACTTCTTCTCCCCTTTTCCTGTTCTTTTCCCTCTTCCCTCTTCTCCTCCCTCTTCCCTCTTCTTCTCCCTCTTCCTTGATCTCCTCCTACTTCCATCTTCTTCTCCCTTTTCCCTCTTATTCTCCTTCTTCCCTGTTCTCCTCCCTCTTCCCTGATCTCCTCCTACTTCCAACTTCGTCTCCCTCTTCCCTGTTCTTCTCCCCCTTCCCTCTTCTCCTCCCTCTTCCCTGATCTCTTCCTTCTTCCAACTTCTTCTCCCCTTTCCCTGTTCTCCTCCCTCTTCCCTCTTCTCCTCCCTCTTCCCTCTTCTCCTCCCTCTTCCTTGATCTCCTCCTACTTCCAACTTCTTCTCCCCTTTCCCTGTTCTTCTCCTTCTTCCCTCTTCTCCTCCCTCTTCCCTGATCTCTTCCTTCTTCCAACTTCTTCTCCCCTTTCCCTGTTCTCCTCCCTCTTCCCTCTTCTCCTCCCTCTTCCCTCTTCTCCTCCCTCTTCCTTGATCTCCTCCTACTTCCAACTTCTTTTCCCCTTTCCCTGTTCTTCTCCTTCTTCCCTCTTCTCCTCCCTCTTCCCTGATCTCCTCCTACTTCCAACTTCTTCTCCCCTTTCCCTGTTCTTCTCCTTCTTCCCTCTTCTCCTCCCTCTTCCCTGATCTCCTCCTACTTCCAACTTCTTCTCCCCTTTCCCTGTTCTTCTCCTTCTTCCCTCTTCTCCTCCCTCTTCCCTGATCTCCTCCTACTTCCAACTTCTTTTCCCCTTTCCCTGTTCTTCTCCTTCTTCCCTCTTCTCCTCCCTCTTCCCTGATCTCCTCCTACTTCCAACTTCTTCTCCCCTTTCCCTGTTCTTCTCCTTCTTCCCTCTTCTCCTCCCTCTTCCCTGATCTCCTCCTACTTCCAACTTCTTCTCCCCTTTCCCTGTTCTTCTCCTTCTTCCCTCTTCTCCTCCCTCTTCCCTGATCTCCTCCTACTTCCAACTTCTTTTCCCCTTTCCCTGTTCTTCTCCTTCTTCCCTCTTCTCCTCCCTCTTCCCTGATCTCCTCCTACTTCCAACTTCTTCTCCCCTTTCCCTGTTCTTCTCCTTCTTCCCTCTTCTCCTCCCTCTTCCCTGATCTCCTCCTACTTCCAACTTCTTCTCCCCTTTCCCTGTTCTTCTCCTTCTTCCCTCTTCTCCTCCCTCTTCCCTGATCTCCTCCTACTTCCAACTTCTTCTCCCCTTTCCCTGTTCTTCTCCTTCTTCCCTCTTCTCCTCCCTCTTCCCTGATCTCCTCCTACTTCCAACTTCTTCTCCCCTTTCCCTGTTCTTCTCCTTCTTCCCTCTTCTCCTCCCTCTTCCCTGATCTCCTCCTACTTCCAACTTCTTCTCCCCTTTCCCTGTTCTTCTCCTTCTTCCCTCTTCTCCTCCCTCTTCCCTGATCTCCTCCTACTTCCAACTTCTTCTCCCCTTTTCCTGTTCTTCTCCCTCTTCCCTCTTCTCCTCCCTCTTCCCTCTTCTTCTCCCTCTTCCTTGATCTCCTCCTACTTCCATCTTCTTCTCCCTTTTCCCTCTTATTCTCCTTCTTCCCTCTTCTCCTCCCTCTTCCCTGATCTCCTCCTACTTCCAACTCGTCTCCCTCTTCCCTGTTCTTCTCCCCCTTCCCTCTTCTCCTCC
>NC_090738.1:32039059-32051604 GCF_036898095.1 Palaemon carinicauda
CGTAGAGAGTAGTGGTCCCCTTTCTTGTTGTTTCATTTGCTGATGTCGACTACCCCCCAAAATTGGGGGAAGTGCCTTGGTATATGTATGTATGTAATACTCGGATCCCCTCTAGGCCCCCTTAGCGGTAACTAGTTGGTGTCCTTGAAGCAAGATGAATGGAAGTCAGCACAGTTTTACAACATTTTTTTTTTTTTTATCGACTTCAGATTTTCCTGATCAAATGTGCGTGAAATTCTTATTTACAAGTATTGGTTATTCGATATACATACATACATATACCAAGGCACTTCCCCCAATTTTGGGGGGTAGCCGACATCAGCAAATGAAACAACAAGAAAGGGGACCACTACTCTCTACGTTCCTCCAGTTTAACAAGGGACTCAACCGAGTTCAGCTGGTATTGCTAGGGTGCCACAGCCCACCCTCCCACATTATCCACCACAGATGAAGCTTCATATTGCTGAATTCCCTACTGCTGCTACCTCCGCGGTCATTTAAAGCACCGGAGGAAGCAGCAGGGCCTACCGGAACTGCGTCACAATCGCTCGCCATTCATTCCTATTTCTAGCACGCTCTCTTGCCCCTCTCAAAGTTTTTTCCCTTGTTTTTTACAACTGGTTTGTCTTTCTTGTAAGCGTCAATAAATGGAGTTGCTTCAATTAATAAGCACAGTAATAATTAAGGGAGTGAATATATTTATTACTTATTTTGGTACGGGATACTCTGTTTACACACACGCATATACTGTTTATATATCTTATGTATATATATATATATATATATATATATATATATATATATATATATCTTAAAGAAAGGATCGAAAATAATCTTTTCTGAGTCTGAGTGGCCTTCAATCTCCTTTTAACAATAAGTGTTTGATTCGCCTTTCTACACGTGAAAGAACCACTCTCTCTCTCTCTCTCTCTCTCTCTCTCTCTCTCTCTCTCTCTCTCTCTCTCTCTCTCTCTCTCTCTCTCATAAGTTAATTAGCCTATATTTTATCCCAGATATCCAAGTTTTAAAAAAACAAGAATTGTTGTCGGTACGAAATGATGTTTTACTAGTGCGTGCTTTCTAAGACCTTGCGCTAAAGATATAGGCCCCTGTGAAATAACACTGATTATATGTTAATTACACCCTTGCCTAATAACCTGATTAACGTCATTATGATCAGCTAATTTACTCTTGAATTACTTTAGATTACCATAAGAAATGAAATTTAAGAATCAAAATATTTTCTTTTATGTGAATTGTAATGAATTTCATAAAGTTGTTTGAATTCCGGGACGAAATTTTGGTAAAAAACAAAATGGGATTATTTAGCACGTTACTGTGTAAATAGAGGATAAAGCTCGACCCTTTGGCCTTAGATGCGAAAGAATGGATTTTGGGGTCACGCCCCCCTTTAGATGGGAGGGGAGGCCATTGTCCAGCACCGGTCCTGGTGTTTTGACCACATATTGTCTTATCCTACATCCCTTCAGCACACAGTTAACTCCTTTTAGTGTCTAACACATTTTAGTTTTTTTTTTTCCTCATATAGGATGTTCTAAGATATATTCTAATTTTTGTTCTTTGTTACCGCTGCTAATTCTCTCTCTCTCTCTCTCTCTCTCTCTCCTCTCTCTCTCTCTCTCTCTCTCTCTCTCTCAAACTTAATTCCCATTGTGATTGTAGTTAATTTGTCACTTGATGAATCTTTGTCAACAAATAATTAAATCGTGCTAAAAATATCATTGAAATTGATCAGGTGTATCGATGAAATGAAAACGTCAAGAAAGATTCCTCCACTGTCTTCATTGGCCTCTTCTCTCTAATTAACCAAGACCCACTAGGACTAGGAGTCTTATAGTGGGTCCTGCTCTTATCTTTCCCACCTAATTGCCCTTATTCCACTCCCTAATTACCGTCAATTATTCATTGTCATCGAACGGGTTCGCCTGTCACCGTAAGGCTCGTCACAAGATTTTATTACGTTTCATATATTTCTCGAGTCTCCAGTGCTGATGCTTATACTTATTTTTTTTCTTTTTCTTTTTTCTTTTTGTCATATTGGTTTGAATAGATTCCCCAGCCTTGTGCCAGCTGGAGAGCTTGAAACAGCATTAAAGTTCGCAAATTTCTAATAGAAAATCGTTTGTTCGGTCATAAATCTTGGAAAGGGAAAGTAGAAATTAGCGGTTCATCTTCAGTAATATGAGGATAGAGGGTCCTGTAGAGGGTCCTGTAGCCATACTAGCTGAAGCTGTAGTCTTTGAGCTATAAGGATAGAGGGTCCTGTAGCCATACTAGCTGAAGATGTAGTCTTTGATCTATAAGGATTGAGGGTCCTGTAGCCATACTAGCTGAAGCTGTAGTCTTTGAGCTATAAGGATTGAGGGTCCTGTAGCCATACTAGCTGAAGCTGTAGTCTTTGAGCTATAAGGATAGAGGGTCCTGTAGCCATACTAGCTGAAGCTGTAGTCTTTGAGCTATAAGGATAGAGGGTCCTGTAGCCATACTAGCTGAAGCTGTAGTCTTTGAGCTATAAGGATAGAGGGTCCTGTAGCCATACTAGCTGAAGCTGTAGTCTTTGAGCTATAAGGATAGAGGGTCCTGTAGCCATACTAGCTGAAGCTGTAGTCTTTGAGCTATAAGGATTGAGGGTCCTGTAGCCATACTAGCTGAAGCTGTAGTCTTTGAGCTATAAGGATAGAGGGTCCTGTAGCCATACTAGCTGAAGCTGTAGTCTTTGAGCTATAAGGATAGAGGGTCCTGTAGCCATACTAGCTGAAGCTGTAGTCTTTGAGCTATAAGGATAGAGGGTCCTGTAGCCATACTAGCTGAAGCTGTAGTCTTTGAGCTATAAGGATAGAGGGTCCTGTAGCCATACTAGCTGAAGCTGTAGTCTTTGAGCTATAAGGATAGAGGGTCCTGTGGCCATACTAGCTGAAGCTGTAGTCTTTGATCTATAAGAGGGAAAGTACTACTGATCCTATCTGCCTTGTATTAAAAAACTACAACGTACAAGCCCTCCGTCATAGATGTGTAGCTCAAATAACACATTGAGGTTCCCAGAGCCGTAGTCCTAGCTGGGGCTTCACCTATGACTTTTTATGAGATCTTTTTTAGTGGGTGTCTCATTAGCTGAGGGCCCTTCCTGATTTTAATTTAATGTACAGTGAATCTTTAGATCGATCTTCTAATGTTTCGAATCATTGTGTGTGTGTATCAGAAACAATGATCAACGCTTAGGATTTATCATATGATAGTCCGTCCATATCTCAGTAGGCAGATTTGCTTTACAATATACCATTTATTATAAAGATGTTGGTAATATGCCTAGCGAACAGGATTTAAATTTGAATTCAAGTTTAATCAGTATAGGAAGCTAAAAAAGGCGCTGCCGGATTCTCCTCACTTGGCAACTCCACGCTCAGCGGTGTCGCTGATTAGTCCCAGTTTCACCTCTCTAAGTCTCACTTGATAACGTTTGTCAGTTACTCTATATTGAACTGAGGAGGATTTTTCTTGAGCTGACGAATCAATTGGTCAAAAGGCAACTGTTGTGCGGCAATTGCAATTAATTCCCTCAAGTTCACTGATTCAAGAATCAGTCTTTCAGTGAGTCGGCAACATCAAGCGCTGAACTCCACCGAGTGTCCTAGTCCCATAGCATCCACACTTTCATAGACTTTACAATTATGGTAATTTTTATATAGATATCACAGGGAAAATAAACAATAAAACACTCATATTAATTATATATTACTTTTTATTGCACGTTTCGGCAGCCCTGTGCCCCAGAGGTTTTTGGGAGCTTCTGTTCTGGAAAGGGAAGGCTTTTTCTATCTTGTCTCACACTGATACCATTAGATTGTTTGGGGAGCCCCCTTGTCTATATCATTTCCATCCTAAACGAATTGCTTCTTATCACTTTGATAATAAGAGATTCTCTTAAGAGGGTATCATTATCGCCTTTCTCTTTCTCTAGCTTTCTATTCTTTATAAATTGTTCTCAGTGTTGCTTTTAGGTTCGTTATTATTCTTCGTACGACGATATTTTGAAGGTATTTTACTAATGAGGAATCGTCCACAGTGGTCTACCTGTTTTTACACTTTTAGTTATGCAGCCTTGCTTTTCTTCGATAGAGTTAGAGGGGGAAGGAGAAGAGGAAGAGGGGGGGGGGGTGACTATCCCAAGAAGAGAGGAGGAGGAGGAGGAGGAAGGGGTTAGACATGCAGAGAGGAGGAGGGGGATTAGCCAAGCAGAGAAATGAGGAGGAAGAGGGGGACTAGCCCAAGAAGAGAGAGGAGGAAGGGATTAGCCAAGCACAGAAATGAGAGGAGAGGAGGAGGGGGATTGGCCAGTCAGAAAAATGAGGAGGAGGTGTGTGTGTCTGTGTGTCTGTATATATGTATATGTGTTATCCAAGAGCTTTAATTACGCTATGATCCCTCTGTAATTATTTTGTAATCAAACTTCATTTGGTTGTAGTTGTCTAACGTTTATTTCCTTGTTTTTTTTTTTTTTTTTTTTTTTTTTTTTTTTGGTTGAAGAGAGGATCTTGCCTCCTTTTGGGTGTGATATATTTAAGGATAATAATAATAATTAGTAAAATTTCATTCCACTTTTAGGAGAAAATTTGGATTTCGGTAGCTGACTACTCACATGCGTAAATTAGAGGTCATAATCTTGTTGAAGATTTTATCATTTTTATTTTCATTCATAATTTTTATAGAGTTAAATTTGGATTGTAGCATCTCTCTCTCTCTCTCTCTCTCTCTCTCTCATCTCTCTCTCTCTCTCTCTCTCTCCTCTCTGCTTTCGTCCGTGCGTTTTTGCCTCCTTTTCTTTCGTGATAAGAGCTTTTAATAGCAATAATTTTTATTTTTTGCAATTAAGACGTTTCCCGTCTACGATATTTCAAGGGGGTTTCTTTCTACAGGCGGAAGAAAGTGTTTGCAATCTTAATAGCTTTAAGATTGTGATTCAATTTGTAACCTTGCTTGAACTCTCTTACGGTAGTTGTTTTTCTGTCCCCAGCAGAAACTCCGTCTCGGTATGGACAATACTGGGAGTAACTTTTTTTTGGACAAAAAGAAATTTTTTGACTTCGGGCAAATGATTTTTTCGAGCCAGGTGTCTTTGTTTCATTAGAATGAGCTTCTTTTCGACCTAACAGATTTTATATTTTTCCTAGCGGATATTTTATTCTTCATATATATATATATATATATATATATATATATATAATATATATATATATTATATATATATATAAATATATATATATATATATATATATATATATATATACATATATATATACAGTATATATATATCTATTTATTTACTTATTTATCTATTATACATGTGCTCTCCTGAAAATCAAAAGCATATTCTGGTGCATATAGCCTATAGAGAAGTTAATTAATTGTGATATTGGTAGATGACGCTCATTGGTAATACGATATTATTTTCTGACGAGAAAAAAAGGGAATGCGTTAGATGTTTATTTCGGCCTTGCATGTCTGCTTTGTCCATACCTAAAGGGGTTTACTTTTTTGGTTATTATTATTATTATTATTATTATTATTATTATTATTAATTATTATTATTATTATTAAATGCTAAGCTACAACCCTAGTTGGAAAAGCAGGATATGCTATAAGCCCAGGGCCCCCAACGGGGAAAATAGCCCAGCTGAGGAAAGGAAATAAGGAAAAAATATTTTAAGAATAGTAACAATATTAAGATAAATATTTCCTATTTAAACTATAAAAACTTTAACAAAACATGAGGAAGAGAAACTAGATAGAAAAGTGTGCACAAGTGTACCCTCAAGCAAGAGAACTCTAACCCAAAGCAGTGTAAGACCATGGTACAGAATCTATGGCACTACCCATGAATAGAGAACAATGGTTTGATTTTGGAGTGTCCTTCGCCTAGAAGAGCTGCTTACCATAGCTAAAGAGTCTCTTCTACCCTTACCAAGAGGAAAGTAGCCACTGGACGATTACAGTGCAGTAGTTAACCCCCTTGGGTGAAGAAGAATTGTTTGGCAATCTCGGTGTTGTCAGGTGTATGAGGACAGAGGAAAATCTGTAAAGAATGGGCCAGACTATTCCGTGTCTGTGTAGGCAAAGGGGAAAGAACCGTAACCAGAGAGAAGGGTCCTTATGTAGTACTGTCTGGCCAGTCAAAGGACCCCATAACTCTCTAGCGGTAGTTCACATCTTAGTGATGATAGCTTAGTGCCACAGAAAAGTTTAATGAGATGAACTTGTAAAAAATATATTTTTTTTTAATTATTAAAAAAAAGGTGATATTTTATTTCACTTGTAAATATTTTGAAGCGTTAATGATAATTGCTTTACAATTTTGCATATCTGATCAGTTCTTTAGCCCACACCCCAAAATATTACGTGAAAATGCCTCTCTCCTCTCTCTCTCTCTCTCTCTCTCTCCTCTCTCTCTCTCTCAATTACAAAAAAATTCTGATCAGTTCTTTAGCCAAACCCCAAAATATTACATGAAAATGTTCTCTCTCTCTCTCTCTCTCTCTCTCTCTCCTCTCTCTCTCTCTCTCTCTCTCTCTCGCAAATTACAAAAATTTCTGATCAGTTCTTTAGCCAAAACAAAACATTACGTGAAAATGTTCTCTCTCTCTCTCTCCTCTCTCTCTCTCTCTCTCTCTCGCAAATTACAAAAAATTTCTGATCAGTTCTTTAGCCACACCCCCAAAATATTACATGAAAATGTTCTCTCTCTCTCTCTCTCTCTCTCTCTCTCTCTCTCTCTCGCAAATTACAAACATTTCTGATCAGTTCTTTAGCCAAAACAAAACATTACGTGAAAATGTTCTCTCTCTCTCTCTCTCTCTCTCTCTCTCTCTCTCTCCTCACAAATTACAAAAAATTTCTGATCAGTTCTTTAGCCCACACCCCAAAATATTACATGATAATGTTCTCTCTCTCTCTCTCTCTCTCTCTCTCTCTCTCTCTCTCTCGTAAATTAAAAAAAATTCTGATCAGTTCTTTAGCCAAAACAAAACATTACGTGAAAATGCTCTCTCTCTCTCTCTCTCTCTCTCTCTCTCTCTCTCTCTCTCCTGAAAATATATATTTATTTTGTTGCCCATACATTCATTGACTATATTTATTCCGCTCTGATAATTATCATCATGCCAGCTAATACAATTGAAAATGAAATAACCATTGAAGATGCCGTCGAAACACCAGTTGCAAAATCCATCAACTTGAGACCAAGAAGGCACACCCTCCACTATCATCCCTTGATAATCCATCTTGGGAGTTTCTTCACTCAAATTACACCAAAGGCGAGTTGCAGAAATATTGCAGCCAACTAAACTTGGGAGGAATATGGACTACCAAAGAGAAGCTAATAGACAAAAATTCTGTTACAGTACTCGTCAGTAAATGGGACAGCCATCATCGTCTTATACATCGTCCACTGAAACCAGCCATACTTCAGGAAATGCAGACACAAATCTAACTGAACTTATCCAGAAATTTGATAAGTTCGTGAGAGAGATGAATGACAATTTTTTACGTTGTCAATAACAATTTAGCAGAAAAGGAAGTTGAAATTAACGAATTAAAGACAAAAACTACTATTGGCAGAGGAGAGAATTGAGGCCTTGGAAGTTGCCATACGTCGTAAAGACAAATCCTACGAAGAGGGGGGGGAAACGTGTTCCCCGAAAAGAACCTTACTATTGATAGGAGATTCATGCCTACAGGGCATAAAATCCGAAGACCTTGATGACCACGTGATTGTTAGGACCCTTCAAGAGGCAAATGTAGATTTAATAAAATCATGGATCACAGAGAAACTCAGCTATCCCATTAAGGAATGTATAATATATTGTGGCGTCCAGGACGTTCTTGATGAGGACACTACCATGGAAGGAATCACTGATTGTCTTGGCACCTTAGTTGCTGAACTCAAGAATGAGAACGAAAATACCGTTGTAAAAGTATGTGAACTAGTTCCCACTTTAAAGTCAGATGATCTGGCAGGTAGGATTAATTCATTTAACGAAAATATATGTAAATGGTGCTGTGATAATGATCTAACCTTTATTAAAACTAATGATTACTTTAAACTGGGAACTGGTGAGGTAGATATACATTGCTATGATTGGCATGAAGGTTTTGATTATGATAATTTGAGTAGAATCGGTGCAATAAGATTGTTAGATGCTATAACTTCTACGTCTCGATTAAAAAATAGTTTCAAGTGATTGGTCAAAATAGAAAGCACATGCCTCTAATAGTTAATACAAATAGAAATGCGCCCCTTTCAGGTGAAAGATAGTAATCAAATAAATAGGACTACGTTACGAAATCAGAGTAGATTAAGGGTTGAGAATTGTGATCCTCCTTATTCTCAAATAAACTTCAATGCCAGACACAGGTTCCCTGACAACACGCATTTATAATAGAGGACATGGTGATCACCATAGGGAAAATAATTATAGGCTACAAAATCGCGAAGCTCATCATAAAGTTCATTACCAGCAAAATGGCAATAGTTTCATGAACAGAAATAGAAAGGGGTGCTTTAACTGTGGTGAATTCAACCCATGTTCAATCCAACTGTAGATTTGACCATAAAATAAAATGTAATGTATGTCAGGAATATGGACATAAGAGTAGACTTTGCACCAAATATAATCATAATTATCATTAGGTAGTAGGCCAAGATGACAGTGCCGCACAGAGTAATTATCTGAAAATGTTTTATATTAATGCTCAATCTTTATTATGTCACAAACACGAAATAGAGCTTTTGGTAACACAACACAAAATTGATGTATTGTGCATAAGTGAAACATGGTTGTCTTCGAATATGAGTGATGATTTCTCTAATATATCATCATATAATTTATACAGAGAGGACCACGGCAGAGGTGGTGGGGTGTGTGTGTATGTAAGAGACCATTTAAAGGTAACCGAGTTTGATAACGGCCTTGAGAAGCAGGAGGGAGTTGAATGTAAGTGGTTAACTCTACAGCACCGATATTTACCCTCAGTTATTATTGGTTGCTTCTACCGCCATCCTAAATCTACTGTAGATTCTTTTAATTTTATTTTAGACTCTCTTAAAAACGTAGTTCTAAGGAACAAACCTATTTTTATACTAGGTGATTTTAATGATGACCCTTCTTAAAGCTGGTAATAAAATGGCTGGACTTATTGACAGTGTAAAGTTGGACCAACTGATCGACAGGCCTACTAGAGTAACCTCGAATTCATCAACTTTGATAGACCTCTTCATCACTAATAACAAAACTATGGTAACTAAATTAGAAATATTTGCCGGGCCCAATCGCAGACCATGAAGCAATTAGTATTTTAGTGAATATGAAAAAACCAAAGCGCTCTCCCATTTATAAAACTTTTCGCTGTTTACGGAATTATTCACAGAATACATATTGTAACTTACTACTTAATGAAGTGAACACTCTAAACACTATCTTGCATACAGATGACGTAAGTATTCAAGTTAATACGTTAACTAACGTCATGAACCTATGCATTGATACTTGCGCTCCCATTGTGACAAGACAATTAGTACGCCCCCCAGCCCCTTGGATATCAGAGCAAATAAGGTCTGCGATAAAAGAAAGAGATCAAATACAAAGTTTTCTGAAACAAGATCCTTATAATGAACTACTTAGGGAGAATTATAGAGATAAGAAAAAGACAGTTAAATTAGTAATTGACGCTAGTCGTAAAGAACATTACAACAATGAATTTGAAAAAAATATAAATGATATCTCAGCTACATGGAAAAACTGCCAAAAAGATGCTTTCGAAAGTTACTAATAATGATTTTGAGTTAACTGAAAACAGCGAGGATGTATTAACCAAAACAGAACATTTTAACGAATTTTTTTTCCGGTGTAGGAAAAAGGACATTTGAAAAATCTCAAGAGGATTTGGCAAATAATGATATCCTGTTGCAAGATATCAATCACATTGATAATTCTAATGACAATTTATCTGTTTTTAGACCCTCACCTGTTGATTGCGAGACTGTGATTTTAACTATTAAAAATATGAAAGAGACCAATGCGTGTGGACCAGATGGAATCTCTCTCCGTTTTATAAAAGATTCATTATTCGTAACAGCTTTTTATCTTACGATCATCGTTAATACATCAATAGTAACTAATGTTTTTCCTGAAATGTGGAAAATTCCGTATGTAGTCCCTGTCTATAAAAGTGGAGATAAAGATTTAGTGGGCAATTACAGGCCCATCTCACTGCTGCCTGTCCTGTCAAAAATTCTAGAAAAAATAGTTGCTAAACAATTAACCTCATATTTAGAATTGCATAAGCTTCTTTCCAAAACTCAACATGGTTTTAGACCAAAATTATCTACTGAGACTGCATTACTCCAGATATCTGATAAAATATACAACAATATGGAAAATAAGATTTCTCTACTTTTGCTTTTGGACCTATCAAAAGCTTTTGATAGTGTTAGTCATGAAATTTTACTCAGAAAATGCGAAATGTTGAACATTGATACAGCCTGGTTTCGAAGTTATCTTAGCAACGGCCATCAAATTGTTAAAATAAAAAATACTATTTCTCTCTTCCCCCACCAAACTAGTATCATTTGGAGTTCCACAAGGTTCAATTCTGGGACCAATTTTATTCATTATATTCGTTAATGACCTAGTTAATTACCTGCCCCACTGCTTTGTGGTTCAATATGCTGACGATACGCAAATTCTTATTGAAGGTGATAGTAACGATGTAGAAGCTATCGTGGAACGAGCTAACAACATATTATCTATGGCCAAAGTTTACTTTCAAAAAAATGGTTTGTTATTAAATACTGCGAAAACACAAAGTATCTTTATAGGAACAAGGCAATATTTAAATCGCATTAATCCGAATCTGACAATAAATTTTGAAGGCAGTCAAATCAAACCTCTAAGCAGTGTTAAGAACCTTGGGGTTTACTTCGATAATTATATGACTTTTGAGACACACATAGACAAGATTCACAGGAAAGTTATGGGAACCTTAATATATTTGAATAGAGTGAAAAATTATTTTGTACCCGAAACACGCTTAATTGTAGTACAATCTTTAGCTCTAAGCTTGATCAATTATTGTCTCACCGTCCTGGGGGTCAGCGAATAATAAGCACCTGAGTAAAGTACAAAAACTACAGAATATTGCAGCTCGTGTGGCCCTTGGGACGGTGAGTAAATATGATCACATCACTCCGCATCTATAAAACTAGGATGGTTAAAGATGAAAGAGAAATACAGATATGATGTATGTATTTTAATTTTTAAGATTTTAAGAGGCATTTTACCAGAGTGGCTATATAATCTTCAGACTGTAAACTCCATTACCAGACAGGCTAATGATTTGTTCGAAAGGAGAGTTCGAACTGATATGGGATCGAGAGAGATGACAGTGAGGGGTCCCCATTTTTGGAACAGTATACCAGTCTCTTTAAAGGAAACTAATTCGTTACCGTCTTTTAAATACAAATTAAAGAAAACATCTTTTAAATGGTATTTGATCTTTATATATCTAACATTTAACATTTAGCTACTTATATTTATATATATATATATTTAAAAATGTTTTAATGTGTTAGTTTAATTTTACCTTTGAGCTTTAAAGATTTTTATGATGTTTTATGGTTTTCGATGTTTTAACAACTTATATTTTCTATCTATACTTTTAACGTTTTTGGAACAGTGTACCAGGGTCTTTAAAAGGAAACTAATTCGTTACAGTCTTTTAAATACAAATTAAAGAAACTTCTTTTAATTGGTATTTTGATCTTTATATTATATCTAACATTCAATATTTTAGCTACTTATATTTATGTCTCTATTTAAAATGTTTTAATGTGTTAGTTTAATTTTACCTAAGAGCTTTAAAGATTTTTATGATGTTTTATGGTTTTCATTGTTTTAACAACTTGTATCTCTATCAATACTTTTAATGTTCTAATAATACGGTTTTTATGCTCTTAACGTTTTAAATGCACATGTTTCTATCAATACTTTTAGAACTATTATACATTTTGTTTTTTCTCCTGACTTTTATAAGACTCATGATTATAGTTTTAAATGCTTTTTTTTTTATTATTATTATTATTTTGAGTACGTATATTTTTTATCAATACTTTTAAAACTTTTATATTATGTTTAGTTTCTCTGTGTACTTGATGCTATGTATTATCCTTAACATGGATATTAATACCCAATGTATAAATTGGAAATAAAGAATTATTATTATTATTATTACTCTCTCTCTCTCTCTCCTCTCTCTCTCTCTCCTCTCTCTCTCTCTCTCTAATCTATGACTTTCAATTCAATTTAATAATTGTTATTCACTAGAAAAATCATAAATAAGAAATCCTAAACGATTGGTACTAGATTATTCACTCTCTACATCATCATCATCATCTCTCTCTCTCTCTCTCTCTCTCTCTCTCTCTCTCTCTCTCTAATCTATGACTTTCAATTCAATTTAATAATTGTTATTCA
>NC_090738.1:32067104-32069604 GCF_036898095.1 Palaemon carinicauda
GTATCGATTTATCAGCCGCTTGTGTGATAAAATTCACAACGTCATCATTTGTTTTATCATGATCTTGGGAGTAATCAAAGGGAGGCACTTGCTTAGTGTAAAACTTGAACTTATCCCAGTCAGCTTTATCTGTATTATATCGTTGAATCGAAGAAGTTGGTGTATGTCCTAATATGGTAATCAAAATAGGAAAATGATCACTGGTAAACAGGTCGTCTAAGACATTCCATTCGAACCTATCAACAATATTATTGGAACACAGAGTTAAATCTATTGACGAATAGGTTCCCTGAGCTTTTGAATAGTAAGTGCTACTCTCTGCCTCATTCAATATACAGAGGTTATGATCATTCATCATCAGTTCAACCTTTGAACCATTTATGTCAACATCAACACAATTGGTGTCCCATATGGAGTTATGGGAGTTGAAGTCTCCTAGTAATAGTATATCCTCTTGCGTATTTGGGAGTACTTTAGGTAGATTTTGTATATCATAGTTGAAAGAGGGTTGATTGTACATATTATAGATATTAAAAGTGACGTTATTTAGATGTAATCTAACTCCAGATAATTGAAATTCTGATGTGTTGAATATTGAAGCATCATAAGTTACTTTATTATGAACATATACTGCAGTCCCTAAAGCATTGGGAGAAGGGATTGAGCGAGATGCTAAATTGTAGTTTCCTATTGAAGGAACAGTATCATTAGTATGTTGTAAGCATATTGCAATAGGGTTATAATTTTTCAATAGTCTTTGGATTTCCCCTAGATGTAAACGGGTTTTAAGACCATTAATATTCCACTGAATTATGTAAGGATTGAACGTTACGGCAAAGAAGATACATTTCCACTGGGTAAGGCATTATTTCTGCTTATTCTGTTGGAGACGGGTTTCTGCTTGACTACGCTAGTTGTAGTTTTTGAATCAAGATTTGGTTCCTTGGGTATGGCTCCCTGGGTTTTACCCTTGTTTGTATTAGCTTCCTGAGTGTCATTTGGATTAAGGTTAAGTTTCTCTATAAATTTTTCCAGTTGGAGGGTGCCTGTTGCACGTTTCTTTATTAGATGGTCAACACACATACAACCAGCATTGTGGCTTTCTAATTTGCCATACTGGTTTTTGTTTTTGTTCTTAGTAAAATTATCTATTATATTATTCATCTTATGTACATTTAGATTTTTAGGGTCATTGAATTCTGCCATGAAGCAATCATTACAACCACATGAAACTTTGTGTGTTGTATTTTCTGCCATTGTTTTACGTGAAAGCATTAGTTTTCCAGTCATACCTAGAACTGGAGAAGGGCTTATTTCTTTAATGGGTGCATTATTATTTGACTTGCTTTCACTTCCTTGAGGGTCATTGGGATTCCTATGGACTTCAACGTTTATCACTTGTTTAGTGATGTGGTTATTGACTGTGTTAGGTTCGGGTCCAGAGGTTGGGAGTTCTAGTAATTTTTCGATATCCATTTCAATTGCATCTGGTACAAATTCTATATTATTTGTTTTTTTGGGTTTGGGTGGTGTTGTATCTTCAATTACTCTTTTCTTGCTCACGCATTTTGATTTATGGGGCTCGATATCAACCATCTCTATTTCTCCTATGTTTTCTATAGCCTTGCTGGCACTGTCTGTGGCAAGTGTGTTGAAACGGTTTTGCAGTGGAATACGGTCTTCTTGCTTTAAGGGACCATTTTGGCCTACTTTGTTATTTGGTTTTTTGTTTATTCTACTGCTATTATTGTTTTCCAGAATAGCTGGAACTGGATGAGAGTTCTGTGGCTTGCTGGAATTATTGGAAATCTTGTCGGGCCTTGAGGGATTTGTTGATGAAGAAGGTGAAATTTCAGTATATTTAGATCCAGCAGTAACTGTGGGGTAAGTATTCCTTGAATTATTATTTAACTTTACGGGATTGGACAAAACTCTGGCATATGTTGGATTAGAACCATTAAGTTTTTTCCTTGCTGCGCCAAAAGTTATATGCTCATTATTGGCAGTCTCAATTATTGATTGCTCCAGTTTGTACTGAGGACACAGTTTAGAATTGGGAGAGTGAGCTCCCTCACAATGGAAACAAAACTTTTCATGAGTAAAATCGGCAGAGGTATCATGGAATTCGTTGGGATCATGAAATTCGGAACAAATGTAACATCTTTTCTTATTAGTACACTTTACATTAATGTGGCCATACTCGTAACACTTATAACATTGCATTGGTCGTGGGTGGAATTTCTTGACCGGAATGTTTAAGTGTCTGATCTTGATGTAATCTGGTTGGTAATGTGATGAAAAGATTAAACAAATTGCATTATTAATCCCTTTTAGTTTTTTAGCTTTAAGAACGGTAGCTGGGCATTTTTTCAGTATATCTTCATCAGAAAATTCATTTAGATCCCTACTATAAATAATTCCTCTTGCGTGGTTGTAAGAGTGGTGAGGAGAGACTCTCTGGATTATATCTGACGAGGAAGCTTTAAAATTATTCAATAAT
>NC_090738.1:32074604-32079604 GCF_036898095.1 Palaemon carinicauda
TTTTAGCGTAGCTTAACAACTCGGTGTTTTTTCCTGTGTTCCTCGCAAATCTTGGATTTATTCTGCTTTTCATGGCTTCTCCAACTTCGTCGGCCTCTGATAAGTTGAGTACCATTTCTTTTATGTATAAATGTAGGCTCTTGGTAAATTTTTTAAGTGATTAATAGTATTAATCTTTGTTACAAGAGCCGTTCCCTACCGGAGGCGTCATGGACGCTGTCGCTCGCTAGGTATGAGTTTTAGTTAGCCAGAGCGACATTCCCGGTTGTTTTGCTTCAATAAATTTCAGCTATTTAGTGTTACATAGGATTTCCTTTCGTGCTTTTAGTATTATTTTGGCGAAGTATTCGCCAACTCTGGCCTACGCTAGGCCATGTAGCCTAGTCGATTGGTCCTAGTAATTCCTGCATGATTTTGGTTTCTCGAGTGTTTTAAAATTTCATTGAAGCTATAGGCTGTTTTTTATACATTTAAGATTATGTTGAATATTTCCAAGATAGTATACGAGTGAGTTTCGGTGATTTAGGTAATCGATTCTCTTGGTGCCTAGGCTAAGTTGCTTATGGAGTCTTAGTATACTTTCTCATACTCCCCGGTTGCTTTCTTTTCATCGGAGAAGGTATGCAATCCCTTTCCCTCTGTTTAAGCCTTGGGCTTAACCCTAAGTGGTTTATCTGAATTAACTTTCGATAAAACTATACTGGGGTGTTACTGTACCTCCCTGTTCCAGTAAGTCTGGTTTTCAGAGAGGAACAGAAGATCAGAGTTTTTAGTCTGAGTCTGTGTTTGTCTGGCTTGGGGTAGAGTCTCCCTCGCTGGCCTGACACAGACATAGGAGGCTTAGCCTCCTTAGGTCACTGCCGAAGGTTTCTGTACGAGATGATTCCTTCTTTTGTGATCTAGCAGACTAGTCCTTGTTGCTGTTCTCGGTGGGAGGATAAGATCCTTTCCCTGGGAGTAGCAACATCTTCCTTGCTTTGGTTCATTGGGAGCTGGCAAGTATTGCTGGCCTCCCTCCTTGGATCTCCCTTAGTCTAAGATGAGTTTCCTTGGCTGCGGGTGATCCGTTACTAAAGCAAGGTTGGTAGGACCCTCTTTTGTCTCTTCCCCCTCTATCTCCGTAATGGCCTAGCCATTACAGTACTGTACGTCATTCTACATCTGGACCTAGGATAGGTTAGGATGTGGAATTGACTCAGTCCCTTGCCGGCCAGCAAGGGTCTTGTGCTTGAGTGCTGCCCGAACCTCCCTTGGTCCCTCATCCATGCCTGCCTGTAGAGCCAGACGGCATTGGTCAGGAAGCCTGAATTAGATTCTCCCCTTCCTTATATGCACTCTTTCGGATTGCCGGGCTTGGAGGTAGTTTACGCTCTTATCCCGGCATCCATTCTGTTTTCTTCTAGTGCTGTACCCGACCCGGCTGCCGGCCTATGAGGCCGGCAGCCGGGCAGTCGTAATCCTCTGGTTCTTTTGCTGCTGGCCGGCGTCGGTTGTTTACCTTTGCCGGCCGGCTAATGTCAGCCCTTGTCTGCCGGTCGGTATGAGCAGTGGCCGGCAGCCGGGTACTACCTTGTGTAGTTGTCGGCCGGCAGTTGTTGCCGGCCGGCACATGCATTTGAACCAGCGTTCTGCCGCCTTATAGCTGTTAAGTAGTATACTTTAAAGCTAGTTATGGTGTGTGCCAGCCGGCACATTACCTTCTATACTGTACCAGTATTTTTCAGTATAACATATACTGTAGGAAGAAAACTATAGTATAAGTTTTGGTACAGCACTGTGTGTTCTAACACTTTTGTGTTGTCTTGCACAGCCCTTTGGTGTTGCCTTACAGATAAGAAAGTGAGTTCTTTCTTGTCTATTATCCGGGATTTTAAAATCATTGCTTAGGTGTGAGCTACACCTGTTTCCTCTGGAAACTTTTCAGTGGTTATTCTAGAAGAGATTAACCATACGATTTTATTATCTGGAAGTCTGCAACAATTGGTTGTGAAGGAAACACAAGTGTGTCTTTCCTTTCTGATTTGTTATGCTAAACTGTGCATATCCAGTGATACGTAGTTCACTTGATACTCATGGAAATTTCTTCTCTTTACAGGAGGACCCTCCGAAGTGCGGAAGTGTTTTCTGCAACGTCCGCAGTAAGAACCTCTGCGGACATGAGTTTTGTAGGAGGCACGCAGCATGCGCTGTCTCCAAGGGTGATCTCCAGTATTGGAACCCTCAGGTATGTACCGTGTGCACTAACCTGATTACTGAGGCCTTTGATTCCCCTAGGACGGCGGAATCAAGGGATATAGCAAGGGAGAAGCTTCGTACCTGGGTAAGGGGCTTCCAGAAGAACAACTCTGGACCTTATCTTCCAAGTGAGAAGATGAGGGCGTATCTTTTCCCTAGGGCATCAGCTGATGCAGTGATTCCCCAGCCTCAAGAGGAGATCCCCCAAGTTCAGATCCAGGTGGATGCTGAAGTCGCGGTCGCTTTGCAAGACATCCAGTTGGACGACAGGATGTCTGACGTGGACGAGCGTCTGGAGGAAGACCTCCTGGCAGGAGGCCAGGATGAAGTTCAAGCCCCAGACATTGTAGAGGAAGAGGCCGACGAGGTGTCGGCTACTCCGGTTCAGATCCCGGAGCCTATTCCCTCAACATCGTCCGCTCTCCCAGTAGAGCTGGGACAGGCCCTCTCCTCCATTGTTGGAATGATCAAACAAATGCAGAAGGAGAATCAGGAGAAGGCGGCTGCAATGGAACTGCAGATGCAGAGGGTTGCAGCATCACATGGGCCCCAGAAAAGGCTCAATGTGAAAGACCTTCCCTTGTGCTCAGATGCTAACCCGTGGAGGTATGCTGAGCACATGCCGATGACGACTGGAAAGATCGTCATCTCGGATAAGTTGGGTTCAGTTCCCCTAGAGGAGGTGGAATTCTGGATCAGCAAGGGGTCATATCCGGACTGTTATGTCCGGTTGAGGAAGGAACCAGCTTCAAAGGAGGTCATAGTGATGGACCATGCTAAGGCTCAAGCTTTGCTTTCATCCTCGATGAAAGAGAGGGGCTTCACAAACTCAAAGGTAGCTGCATTGAGTAAGAAGCTCCCTTCCTTTGTGTCCTCTCCTGCTAGAGCCTTCCCCTTTTTACAGAAAGGGTTTGCAGCTGTACTAAAAGCAGTCGAGGCCGGCAAGCCTTGCCCCTCCCTGGAGGAGTGTAAACCCTTGTCGCTGGCCCTGCCTATGGACCACAAAGACTGGAAGGACGTCCATCTTACCTTCTCAGTTGGGAAGTTGGAGGCTGATATTGCCGGACGTCAGTTCGGCGAGGACCTCCCTAGGCTGTCTGACTTTCTTTTGCGGAGAGAGCTCGAGACAAAAGAAAGACTGGCTGCCTCAATGTCTCTTCAGACTACTCTTGAGACGATGGCAAGTGACCCCAAGGTCCATGAAATGTTCATGGTAGTGGCCAAGACTCATCTGGCCACAGTGACGAAGGATCTTTATAGCTTCGTCAGGGCGAGGAGAGCTTGTAGGGAGTTCGTGTTCACCTCGGCTACAGTGAGGCATGAGCCAAGGAAACTAATCTCCTCCAACATTTGGGGCAAAGACCTTTTCCCTACTGAATTGGTCAAAGAAGTTGTTGATAAGGCTGCCACGGAGAATAAAAACCTTCTCCAGAATTGGGGCCTGGCTATCAAAAGAAAGTCTTCCCCGGATGAGGGTCCTCAACCAAAGAGGAAGACTATGAGGACTAGGCTACCGTCTCGGCCAGCCAAGCCTCTTAGACAGCAACAGCAATTGCAATTGCCATTGCCTTCAGTGCCCCAGATGGTGGCACAAACCCCGACCACATTCCAGTGGGTACCTCAGGCCGTGTCGACACAGTCCACGGTATTCAGCCCAACGTTCGAAGGGCAGTCTACTTCCTTTCGAGCAAAGCCTAGAGAAGCAGCCAGAGGCTCGTCTAGGCGCCCCTCAAGGGGAAGGGGATTCAGGGGTGGTCGCGGTCAGGGAGGCAAGACCTCAGGACGGCAGTCCAAGTGAGATGATGCCGGTAGGAGGGAGACTTCAGAATTTTCGGGATCGGTGGACCTTCGATCCCTGGGCCCACAGCCTACTCAAGAACGGACTGGGCTGGAGCTGGTACAGCACTCCACCCCCGTGCCCTCGGTTTTTCCAACACTCCACCCCCGTTCTGGAGGAGTACGTCCAAGAACTGTTGGAGAAAAAATTGATCCGAAGGGTGAAGTCCATCAAATTCCAAGGGAGGCTGTTTTGTGTTCCCAAGAAAGACTCGGAAAAGCTCAGAGTCATTCTGCACTTGTCGCCACTCAGCAAGTTCATAGTGAATTGCAAGTTCAAGATGCTAACACTGCAACCCATTAGGACCTTACTGCCCAAGAGGGCATATTCCGTCTCCATAGACTTGTCAGACGCCTATTGGCACGTCCCAATCAACCGTCGACTCTCCCCCTACCTAGGGTTCAAGCAACAACGAAGTCTATACGCCTTCAGAGCCATGCCATTCGGGCTAAATATAGCCCCAAGGATTTTCACGAAGCTTGCGAGCGTAGCTCTCAAACAATTACGCCTAAAGGGAATTCAGGTAGTAGCCTACCTGGACGACTGGCTGGTGTGGGCAGCATCCGAGACAGAATGCTTGCAAGCTTCCAGTCAAGTGATCCAGTTCCTAGAGTATCTAGGCTTCAAGATCAACAGGAAAAAGTCTCGACTTTCTCCATCTCAAAAGTTCCAGTGGCTGGGAATCCACTGGGACCTAATGTCACACCGTTTCTCCATCCCGGCGAAGAAAAGGAAGGAGATAGCGGGTTCTGTCAAGAGACTTCTAGATTCCGAAAGGATATCAAGACGCGAACAGGAGAGAGTACTGGGCTCTCTCCAGTTTGCTTCGGTGACAGACCCAGTGCTAAGAGCACAGCTAAAGGATGCAACCGGAGTTTGGAGAAGTTATGCATCAAACGCGCGAAGAGATCTGAGAAGACCAGTTCCG
>NC_090738.1:32091031-32108531 GCF_036898095.1 Palaemon carinicauda
TAAGGAAAGGAAATGAGGAAATGAATAAACTGACTCGTAAGAGAATATAGTCCCATTTCTAGGTTTTATCCATCAGACTTCTCATAATATATCGAAATTAATAATATCAATTTTATATAAGTTAACCTGGAAGTTAAACAGTTCAAAACACTAACAAAACTCCGCTAAAATGCTTAAATTCGATTACTTACTCATCCTATAGTATCATTTAGTCTCTCGTGAAATGAAATAATTATAAATTTATTTGGATTTGGGCTGAGGTATGAAAAGAACAATGTATAAGAATACAGGTTAAATCTATATCGCACAGAGGAAAATATTTTTTGCCTTGGAGAGTCAAAAGATATTTCAAGTGATTGAATTATTGAGTTCTGGGTATCTGAAAGGCTACAACGGAGACCCAGGATTTCATTGAAGAAAATACATATATAGCATGGGAACTCTGGTTGTGATGATTTGCCAACTTGGTCCCACACCTAAATAATTTGAATTGCGAGAAAATTTCAGTTATTTATATGATCAATTGTGTTCATGGTGCTCTGGTAATGGCTTATTATTAAAATTGGGAACTGGTGAGATTGACGATTCTTACTACGTAACAGGAAGGAATTCTGGAATCTACTTAAACCTACTTGATTTCAGCCAAGCAGTGTGATCACTTTTCCTTGTGTGACTAATGGGATGACGTGAAGAGATCAACGACTAATTCATGAAGAACTATTCAGGACAAACCAAGAAAAAGCCATCAAATCAAAAGAAATATTAATTCAAATTCGGAACCAAATCTTATTGCTACGAGTTCACGTAATGGAGAACTTCAGGCCAAAGATAGTTATAGTCGAACCAAACAAAAGTGGCGGATGAGACACAGAATATATTGTGTGGACGATTTCCGTCATTTTACCTGGAGTTTTCGGTTTGGAGAAGTCCTCAAACAGAAGATGGATTAAGGTCTTAAAGGTGGGTGGGATCTGTCAGTCATAATCCCGGATGTATTGTCCTTTTAAGCTCTTTTTTTTTCTCTCCAGGTGCTCAGTGGAAAGCAACTAAAATCCTTGGAGGGATTTTGATTCAAGGACAACCAGAGATACACAGGGAGATTATTACAAGTCATTCAAAAATACTTTACCTTAAAACCCTCCTGTCATATTCATAAGATTGTTCCTCTTGCTCTAATTGTATATAACTATTGTATATATGATACATGCATATACAGTATTTTCTATATATATATATATATATATATATATATATATATATATATATATATATATATATATATATATATATATATATATATATATATATATATATATAGTGAAGAATTTTCTTCACTCTTCTTCTTTTAATCGTATTTTTAGCTCTCTTCTACTAATACTATAGCTACCCCTTAAACACTCTCTCCTACATCTAGTTTTATTTAACGAAACATAGGGAGGACTAAGTTAAACTTGTTGACAGCGGCGCACGCCATGCTCGTGACGTCACAGCGTAGATACGCCCAATAGAGGGCCTTAGTCGTAACCCCGGCGTATGTTGGTTCTTTCCCTAAGCTACGTGGGTCGAGATTAAATTCCTAAACTGAATTTTAAATATTTATTTCAATACTGCTGAATTAATGCATCTTATATTTCTCAATACCAATTAAGGTTTGTTAATTTTAAGATGTATGCCCATCGTACCAGTCCATTGCTAATTAATCATTTTAAATATTATTTTTAGCAAGCCAGAATAGGTAGGATTATTGTTTATATAAACTCCCTTAGAGCAGCAAGATTTCTCTAAGTATTTAGTACAAAATCCTGCCTCCTCTGCACTCCTTGCAACAAAATATTGCCCTGTCCTGAAGTCCCGATATGGCACCCTCAATGGATTACCGTACGCATCGAGCTCCTCACCTGTCTGGAAAGGTGAAGCCAGGTGATCTCTTCGACCGTAGAGTCGACCCCATTCTTCAAGAAGCTGCCCTGGCCTACTGATCTGCTGGGTCAGTGATTCCGTGCACTTCTGGCTCACCCCCCCCCCCTCTCTCTCTCCCAAAACTCGACTCACAAAGGATTGCTGCCGGTCGGAGAGATTGAGAAGAAGAGGACCCTGGGATACGATACCATAGTTGTAGCCAACGAGGATTCTTGGGGTGAGCCAGGCAATAGTGCAACGTGCCAATTAGTGCAACCAGGTCAACAGCTGTCACGGGCATAGGACTAATCTTCAAAGGAGTGCAGGTACTACATCAATGGCCATTTAGTTTTCCCCCATTTTTTATTAGCTTAGACTAATTTTAACTTGATAGGGAACCTGGCTAATTATAATATTCGGACTGTGTGCGGTGGGATTGTGTGTAAATATTTTTCCATTATTATTTCTTGCTTGGAGACTAACATAGTCTCTGGGTCACGTGGGCCACGTGCCAGACCCCATTTTGATTTTGAATGTTGCAGACCACGTGTCTAACCCATCATTTTCATTATTTGAATTGCATTTCTTTTGATATAATTTTTTTGTGTTGTTGAGATGTCCGTTTTGTTTTAATGTAAATTTGTGAATAAATCAATATTAGGTTAATTAAACCTCCTTAGTATTTTTGCTCCCTCATTTATTTTAATGTGTGAAATGAATAGTTGATCACGGGACAAAGTACCCAATATTTAAAGAGAAAACCTAAGTAAGTCTATAGGTGGTAACAGCGAGGAACTTTGCATTAATATATTTGCTTCGAAGGTAAAGATCCTTATCTTTAAACTTTTAAACTACTTTACATCACTGCTCCCATTTTGGATTTTGTCTGATTACATTAACGTAAAATAACTGTCCAGCATTTCATTGGGGTAGCTAGGACGGAGCCGGAACAGAGCCTGAGAATGAGATGACTATAGACCTGACAAAGCTAGAGTAGGCCATAAATTATTGATATTTCTGCGTGTGGAGTACTCCGGCCTCTGGACAGTAAATCTGCCTTTTGTATTTTAGAGTGATGGTTTGTGAATTGTGACAGTAAAGTATTAGCAGAGTGTTTGTGCCCCGAGAGTAAGTGCTCATATCCTCCCCTGTTGAACTTTATGTAACTGTTATAAGGAGACTTTCCCGGACTAAGTTCCCACTCAGAACATAACCATTAAAAAATTCTCCACATATATATACACACACTGTATATATATATATATATATATATATATATATATATATATATATATATATATATATATATTACTATATTTCTATATATATATATATATATATATATATATATATATATATATATATATGTATATATATTATATATATATATATATATATATATATATATATATATATATATATATATATATATATATATATATATATATATATATATATATATATATATATATATATATATATATATATATCTATATAACGGATTTTGAGCGAAGCGAAAAATCTATTTTTGAGTGAGATGGCCATGTCGTCCTGATGGAAGTTCCTATTGGGTAGCTTCCTAGGGTATATTACAACTACGGCGATATTCCCAGAGAATTTACCTTAAGGTACCAGAATTCTAACTCCTGGAGCGAATATCCCTCGTGAAAGGGATATCGCAACATATCAGAGGACGTATTCTTGACACGCCACATGGCAATCTGCACCCCGAACAGATTACGTATCGCAGGGGGCAATTGGCAAGAAACGAAATCGGGAAAGAAGAAGGGGTAGCCGCTCCCAAGGCTCCCTATCTCCCGTTTCGTAAGCGTGCCTGGCGCCAATCCTGGCGCCATCTGTATTCCTTGTAGCGTACACGAGGTGCTACAGATACTGTATGTAGGGAGGGGTCCTACAGCCCTTTCTTAGAAAGGCAAGGGCGGGTCCATCAGGACGACATGGCCATATCACCCAAAAATAGATTTTTCGCTTCGCTCAAAATCCGTTTTTTGGGCTCAAGCCTTGTCGTCCTGATGGAAGTATACCAGAGCATTACTGTATCTGTGGATTCTCAGAACGTGCCGTACTCCCCGGAGGTAATTTTTCCCGGTCGACTAGACCTAAAGACCTAAGATGTTACCGTTATACATCTTTTCAACTAACTATAAACCATGATAGAGCTTCCTGCCCCCTACAGGGAAGAGTCCTACTAGACTCTGGAAAAGTCTCGAAGAGTACATATACCTATGTATGAATGAATGAATGATTTAAAGTTTTCAGGCATCCTGACATCTAAGGTCATTGACGCCGGTAATATTTAATTTGTATACAAAAATAAAAAATGAAATAAAATAAAAAATTAAAGAGCATTCAATTAAAATCATAAAAATTGAATGTCATAAAAGTTAAATATTTTTCAGAAGACCTGCTTCTGAAATAAATCTAAAAATGCCACTTGCATGGTAGGACACATCATTTCCAAGAATCTTGGCAAGGATGAACCTGCCACCCTCACCTCGAGCCTCAAACAAATATCTATTCCGCAAGTTGTTATAATTGGGGCATTCGGTCAACAAATGCCTTACTGTTAGAGGTACTAAACAGTTGTCACAATACGGTTGGTGTTGGCCCTTCAGCAGAAACTCATGTGTCAACCGAGTGTGACCAATACGGAGACGACAAAGAGACGTCTCCCATTTTCGGGGCATCATATTATACCTCCAAGGAGATATGACATTTGTTACCTCTCGCATTTTATTACCATCTAGGCTATCCCATTGCTGTTGCCATTTATTGCAAACCAATTTCTTGATGTCAGGTAAGAAATCATTACAGTCAATGGGATACCTTCTTGGCAGCAACTTGGATGCAGCATTCTTGGCCAGAAAACTGCCTTCTCATTCCCACACAAACCTACATGTGCTGGAACCCAACAAAAGTGAACAGTTATACCTCTCCGTCCAATAATAAAAAGCCATTCTAAAATCTTTAAAACTAGAGGGTTATTAGAATTAAAAACTTCTATAGCTTGAAGGACACTCCTTGCATCACTAAAAATTGTAAAATTACCCTCCTTCTCCAATGCTATTTTCTCAATAGCGGTTAATATGCCATACAGTTCCGCAGTAAATATGGAAGCGGTCAGAGGAAGTGCACCTCTACAATTAAAACTATTACTATGTACCCCAAATCCAACGCCAGCATCAGATTTGGAGCCATCAGTATAGATAAAAGTTGATCCTCTATGTTCTTTAACATGTTTATTAAAAAGAGACCTGGCTTCTAGGTCTGACATATTCTTCTTATCTCCTATAAAATATTTACAAAAAGATATCTCTGGTAACTTCCATGGAGGCGTTGATGATACCTTGAATGGAAGTACCTTACATCTAATTATATCCAGACTGATTAATAATTGTTTCACCCGAAAGCCATAGAGTTGAGGAGATTTTGGGTGCATTTCAAAGTATGTTGGGTGCCTTATAAGGCTTGCAGTCTGGAAGGCTAAAGAATTAGGGAGTCTTTGCAATCTAAACCAATACCGAAGAATAGAAGACATCCGGTAAAGGTCTAGTGGTAACTCTCCAGCATCAACAAGGAGACTTGGGATAGGTGATGTTCTGAATGCTCCCGTGGACAATCTAATACCTGCATGATGTATTGAATCTAATATTTTCAACCGGCTTGGGGTGGCTGAAGAGTATACCTCACAACCATAACTAATTTTGGAAAAAATCAAGGCCTTGTATAATTTTAAAATAGTATTGCGGTCTGCCCCCATGATGTATGGGACAATACTTTTAAAATATTCAGAGCTTCAACACATTTAGCTTTTAGCGCATTTAGGTGAGAAACCCATGTAAGTCTACAGTCAAATATCAAACCTACAAATTTGGTTTTCGATACACATGGTATCCGTTGACCATTAATGTATATATCCGGGTCTGGATGTACTCCCCGGATACGACAAAAATGGACAATGGTAGTTTTACTTGTCGAGAACTTAAATCCATTCATGTCAGCCCACTGGATAATTTTATCAATAGAGTGTTGGATTTTTCTCTCAACCATTGCCATTCTAGTGCCAGCAAATGATATTGAGAGATCATCCACAAATAATGTTGAGAAAACATCCTGAGGAATGGCTGAGGATATCCCATTAATTGCTAGTGCAAAAAGGGTCACACTCAGCACACTACCCTGAGGAACTCCTTCTTCCTGGCACTTACTCTCTGATAGTGTTTCCCCCACTCTCACTTGAAAAACTCTACGTGAAAGAAATGCCTGAATAAATAGTTGCAGCTCTCCTCTCAATCCCAATTCATGAATGGTTTTAAGAATACCATACCTCCATGTGGTATCATATGCCTTTTCAAGGTCAAAAAATACTGTAACATGGTGCTGTTTGGAAGCAAAGGCTTCACAAATAGAAGACTCAAGTCGTATCAACACATCAGTCGTTGAGTGCATTTTTTGGAATCCACATTGAATCGGTGATAAAATACCTTTCTTTTCAAGGTACCATATCAGCCTTGCATTGACCCTCTTCTCCATGATTTTACATAAACAAGATGTCAATGCAATAGGACGATAGTTTGCTGCTAAAAACTTGTCTTTACCGGGTTTTAAAAAGGCTAAAATAATGGCTAGTTCCCAAACACTTGGGTAACTATGATCATGCCATATTCTATTAATAATGCTTAAAATAAATAGCTTTGTATTAAAATGTACATGTTTAATCATTGCATATGGAATTCCATCAGGTCCAGGGGCTGTATCGTTGCAATGAGCAAGTGCGGAATCAAATTCTCTTTCAGTGAAAGGAGAATTATACGACTCTTCCCTTCTTGTTGCAAAATTTAAAATTTTCTTTGCTTCAGTGCTCCTATACTGGTGACCAGGGGCTCCTTCATACTTGCTGGATACATTTGAAAAATGATTAGCCAGGGCACTGCTAACTTCATTTGCTTCAGTTACATACTGGCCATTCACCTTCAACACTGGTGGTGGGTTGGGGCTGAATTTGCCAGCTATCTTTTTTACTTTCCTCCACACAGAAGATGGTGGTGTTCTACTGTTAATAGAGGAAACAAAAGACATCCATGACTGGCGCCTTGCTTCTTTCATGGCACGACGGAACTGTGCTCTACATTTCTTGTACATGGTTAAATTTTCATCACTTCTGCGTCTACGCAATCGTGTTAGAGATCTTCTTGTGGCTCTGTGGAGTGCAGTTAGTTCTGAAAACCACCACGGGACTGGTCGTCGTTTGAATAACCCTGTTGTTTTGGGAATTGAATTGACTCCTGCTGTATGAAGAGTTCCATTCAGTAGGTCTATGGCATCATCAACACTTTCAAACTGTTCTGCTCTCCCTTTGATTTCACTTAGCACGGAAAATTTAACCCAGTCTGCCTTGTCTAGATTCCAACGTGGCGATTGTTGGTGTTTATAATGATTGGTGCATGATCACTAGTATGCCAATCATCTAATGTCCTCCAATCAAAATCAAGAAGGCAGTTAGAGCTTGCAATTGAAAGGTCAATGCATGACAAAGTACCTGTCTGAACATGGAAGTGTGTGGGCTCTCCTGTATTAAGGAGTCCCACATCCTCATTCTCCACAATTGATGAGATAATATTGCCCCTTGTGTTGGCCAAAACATCACCCCATAAAGGATGTCTACCATTCATATCTCCCAGTAAGAGAAAAGGTTGAGGGAGTTGTTGAATAACTTCTGCTAAATCATCATATAAAATATTATCATTTGGAGGTAAGTACAGAGAGCATATTGTATATTTTCTTCCTATATCAATTTGTACAACAACTGCCTGCAGGGTTGTACGTATAGACATGGGTATTTGGGGAACATCACGACGAATGTATATGAGACTTCCGTCATGGCTCCCTGCTTGTTGATTATATGGTGTTCTATAGCTAACATACTCTCGAGGACTAGGAGTGTTAGAATCAAGCATACTTTCCTGTAGACATACAATTATGGGGGAATGCTCATGAATTAGGAGCTTAAGTTCTTCATATTTCGCCCTCAAACCCTGACAGTTCCATTGCAAAATGGAGGAGAAAACTATGGATTATTTCTGGAAGACATCTTGGATGAGGTCTTCCCATTAGCAGTTTTTAATTTAACATTATTACCAGTAGGTTTCTTCAGAGGTGGTCTTGTTATGTTGGGTTTAACGTTGGTGTTTTTCTTTGTATTTTTTTTATCTATTTTTTGAGGTGGATGGTGGACCTCAACTTGAATTTCCGATTCATTCAGTCCATCCTCTGGTTCACTAGAAACATCAACAGACAAAACATCAAATTTATTTGATGTCATAACCTTAACGTTTCTAATGGAGGGTGGAGAGAGAGATGGGTGTCTCTCTCTTTTGCGATTAATAGATGGTGGGATTCGAGGTTTTTGCACCTTTCCCACAACAGGTGCATCAGGTAAGTTAGTCTTAAGTGGAACCTCCATCAGATCAGGCAAGGACATGGCCTGAGAGAGGTTTGTATTACTTTTTGTAATGGCGGCTGAAGGCTGTACAGCAATGGGCAATGACCTAGTGTTAATACACCGTGGTAAAGCCTCAGGAGGTGATATGGTTGCCTCGTTATTTGACATTTTGTCAGATAGTATACTTTTTTTTGAGCTATTGGCAGTGCTAGGTTGGTTTGATTTTAATGCCTTAGCATATGTATTTGATTTATTTAATAGTCTTTTGGCATGGGTCACACTTATATGGTCTAAATTTGATTTGTTAAGGGCAGCTTCCTCCAACTTATATAGCTCGCAGATCTTGTCTGTGGATTTGTGATTCGAGCTGCAATTTAAACACCTGGCTCCAAGTGCACACTCTCCATGGTAAGATTTGGAGCAAATACCACACATCATCTCATTTTTGCAAACTTTGGACGGGTGCCCAAATTTAAAACAATTAAAGCATTGCAATGGCTTCTGCTTGAAGGGTCTTACTTTAATCCTTTCGTTCTCGATAATAATATGAAAAGGTACATCAGCATCCTGGAACGTAAGGATTATCATTGATGTACCTGGGACTTTATGAACTTTCCAAACATTTAATGGACACATGGCCAGTATCTCCTCCTCTGTAAAATCATATAGATCTCTCTTAAAAACTACGCCCCTTCGTAGCTAAAATTTAGGTGGGGTTTGACATCTAACTTGATGTCATCATTATTTATTTTCATATTGGACAATATTACAGACTGTGTACTGGATTTGGCATGGATAAGGAAACTATTTTTTCTGAAACGAGATATATCGCCTGGTGCAATAGTTCCTACTTTTTTCTGAATCAATTTGCATATTTTAAAATAATTCCCTGTAACTCCCTTTGATTCAGCTATAAGCCACATCGGTGGTTTTGGATTTCTCTGGGAGGGCATAACCAAATCTGCGTCTTTTTCCAACCAATCGGCAGGCCTATACACATCCAAATCTTTTGGTACCTTATCACAGAGAGCAGCCGCAACATTCAAGTTATATATTTTAATATTATTCAAGTTACTTATTGCACTAAATCCTTCGTCATAACTACTATAAGATATCCATGAATCCCAAGTTTCAGCTTCAAGTTTCATCCTTATTTCTTTTACGCATCCATAGCATTCAAATGCTTTACATAGATCATCATAATTTGTCTCTATTGAAATTTGTGTAACATGGAGGATTCAAAGTTTCCTCGTGTTACCCAAATTACTCAATTTTGAAATATCAGTAGAATGGTCCTTTCCCGTTCCGAGGTCATCAACAGAGCTTTCCCTTATCACATTAGCAGAGGTCGTCAACAGTGCCGGGGGAGAGTCAGCGTATCCAGGGGATGGGGGTTCGTTCCTTAAAGAATCCATTATAGTAAAGAGAGAAAAGAGTTAGTTTGATGTACCTGCTCGAGAATGTAAGGCCATCACGCGTCGGAAAGGAAATTTGCACTCTCCACTATCGGCACAATGAAAGTATACTTCCCAGATGGTCCACTCCATACCCTACCCGAAGGATAGCATCAAAACCGATATAGAGGCACAGGTGTAAGCTGAACCCGCCTGTTAGGACTGAGACCAAGAAATTATGGAATCATCCTCCCCATATCTATAATGACGGGCTTCCGGCCAAAAGCCGAGAGTCCTACCCCAAGCATTGGATCCCCCTGGATTCCGAAGACCCAACACTTGAGAATAGTTCCGCCAAAAAGGTCCAAACCATCTTCTGGACGACTGAAATCATCCAATACTCTCACATATAGCTTTGAATGCAAACACCTCCCAACCGTGATACCTCCTCCCACTCATCAAAGCAGGCAGCAATAAAGGATGTATGAACATCCCCGCCGGGGCTACAATGGATGTAAGAACATCCAAGCCATAAGAGAAAAGAAAAAAAAAATAATAATAAATATATATGTACATAATATATACACACATATGAGGGAAATTTTTCTCATAGAGTTTGGAAAGCAAGACTAAAGAAAGTTTGTGAAATTAGGATAAGGTCGTAGTAATATTGAGAAAAAGAAAAAGCTAAAAGCTAAAAGAGAGAAATTTAGATTCGAACTGGGGGAGCAATTTCCCTAAGTTCGAGAGCCCTCTTGCCCGTCACCAAGTTTCAGCACGGGAATGAAATGCCGTGCTGAAGCTCAATGATTTCATCAAGGCATTCTCTCATTAAGAGGGTACCTATGTATGAATACCAGGCAAGCTAATATAGTGGTCTCACCCTATATTAAGTAAAGCATAGTTTGTAAAGAACCACTGCGTCAATATGAAATATCGACCAGTTCTCCGCACAATACTTGTATTGGACAAAGATTTATATCCGCATAGGAGGAAAACCAATGCAACATAGCTTGCATACAGGAACAATTCTATTAAAATTATCCCAGATAAGGTATATAGAATGAATGCTCAATTATACCAATAAATTGACACAGGTGAAGGAGACGCAAGGTTCTCAAGAACAAGTTTATTGAGAGGCAATAAATAGACAGGTTAACCACAAATATATATATATATATATATATATATATATATATATATATATATATATATATATATATATATATATATATATATATATATATATACATATATATATATATATATATATATATATATATATATATATATATATATATATATATATATATATATATATATATATGAAGAGGATAACCCAAAACTTTAAGCATAAGAATGATAGTAAACAGAACTTGTTTATCTGAAAGAAAAAACATTAAATGCCACTTTTTTAAGATACCGAGGTATCAGTCATAAAAGTCTGTATTACAAATCAATCACATTAGAGTTAGAAACGCTCGGCACACATGTCTGCACTTATGCTAGGTTCACCTTTGGAAATGGAACAGTCTACGCGGGCAACTCAGTGCCCTCACTTAGTTTGTAGTACGGTATGTAACTACACACTCACTCTGGAATTAATCGTCCCAATTAAAACCACTGTTCCTCGCAGAGTTAAACAGTAGGGTTAACGACGCGACCCACTGCTACCACAGATCTCTTTAGTTCCTCTACTTGCTTCGCATAGTGGCGAAAGAACACTCTGGAAGACTTCCAGCCAGCGTATGAACGGAGATGTTCAAAATCCATACAATTAAAGAAATTTAAGGATGAGGCAACTTTCCTCGGATCGTGACCTGCGGGTGTACTGTCAGGATCCGCTCTGCGAATAGTTGACCACCCTTGAAGTCTGAAGTTCTACGAAGATAGACCTTTAGGCATTCTACTGGACATAGAGATGCATCTTCTTTCAGAGGGCAGATTCTCCAGGGACCCCACCTGTTGGTGGGTAACTCATTCTTGGCGAGAAACGTAGGATCCGGAAACAGGTTCAGTTTTCCCCCATCCAGGAACTGAACACGACCTGCCTCTCTCGAGAGGGCTGCAATCTCACTAACCCTGGCCCCGGACGCGAGTACAAATAGGAAAATAACTTTTTGGGTCAAATCCTTTAACGCACACTCCTCATTGCTCAACAGAGAAGCGAAATGAAGAACTTTGTCTAAAGACCATGAAATGGGCTTTGGAGGTGCTGAAGGTCTGAGCCTAGCGCAGGCTTTCGGAACTTTATTAAAGATCTCGTTACCGAGGTCGACCTGGAAGGCATATAGAATGGGTCTCGTCAAAGCAGACTTACACGCTGAAATCGTGTTAGCTGCCAACCTTTGCCCATGGAGGTGGATGAAGAAAGATAAGCAGAAGTCTGTCGAGATCTTCTGCGGATTCTTCGCCTTGACAAAGGCCACCCATTTTCTCCAAGATGACTCATATTGCCTTCTAGTAGATTTGCACTTATATTCCTCTAGGAAGTCTATGCTGGCTTTCGAAATCCCGAAACGCTTTCTCACCGCTAGGGAGAGAAAATCATGAGCTGCAGGGTCCGGGCTTTCTGTAATGAAGCGCAGACAGTTGACTTCTGGACTCGCTAGGTCAGAACTGGATCTGGTAGCGGTACAAACTTCAGCCGTAGTTCCAATGCCAGAGGGAACCACACGCTGTTCGGCCACTTGTGGGCCACTATTGCCGCTACCCCCCTTGAAGGATCTCAGTTTGTTGAGGACCCTCAACAGAAGGTTGTGAGGAGGGAACAGATAAATCCTGGACCATCTGTTCCAGTTGAGGGACATCGCGTCTACTGCTTCCGCTAAGGGGTCCTCGTACGGGGACACGTAGAGGGGCAACTCCTTGTTGTCTTTCGTCGCAAAGAGGTCTATCTGCAGTTCTGGGACTTGATTCAGAATGAAGGAGTATGATCCTGCATCTAAGGACCATTCCGACTCTATCGGTGTGAACCTGGATAGAGCGTCCGCTGTCACATTGCGGACTCCTGGAAGGTAAACTGCCGACAGGTACCACTTCTTCTTTTCAGCCAATCGGAAGATGGCCAACATCACCTGGTTGAGAGGTGGTGACCTCGATCCTTGTCGATTCAAGCATCTCAACACTACCTCGCTGTCCATCACCAACCTTATGTGGATCGAGTGACGCGGGGAGACTTTCTTTAAGGTAAGGAGCACTGCCATAGCTTCTAGAAAGTTTATGTGAAAGGTCTTGAATAGCTTGGACCAAGTCCCCTGGACTTTTTTCCGATGAGAGTGACCTCCCCATCCCTCCTTCGAGGCGTCTGAGTGAATCGTCACCGACGGGGGAGGTGGCTGAAGAAGAACCGACTTCTTTAGATGTCTGGCTTGGGACCAAGGCCTGAGAAGAGTACGTAGCCGAAGCGGAACTGGTCTTCTCAGATCTCTTTGCGCGTTTGATGCATAACTTCTCCAAACTCCGGTTGCATCCTTTAGCTGTGCTCTTAGCACTGGGTCTGTCACCGAAGCAAACTGGAGAGAGCCCAGTACTCTCTCCTGTTCGCGTCTTGATATCCTTTCGGAATCTAGAAGTCTCTTGACAGAACCCGCTATCTCCTTCCTTTTCTTCGCCGGGATGGAGAAACGGTGTGACATTAGGTCCCAGTGGATACCCAGCCACTGGAACTTTTGAGATGGAGAAAGTCGAGACTTTTTTCTGTTGATCTTGAAGCCTAGGAACTCTAGGAACTGGATCACTTGACTGGAAGCTTGCAAGCATTCTGTCTCGGATGCTGCCCACACCAGCCAGTCGTCCAGGTAGGCTACTACCTGAATTCCCTTTAGGCGTAATTGCTTGAGAGCTACGCTCGCAAGCTTCGTGAAAATCCTTGGGGATATATTTAGCCCAAATGGCATGGCTCTAAAGGCATACAGTCTTCGTTGTAGCCTGAACCCTAGGTAGGGGGAGAGTCGACGGTTGATTGGAACGTGCCAATAGGCGTCTGACAAGTCTATAGAGACGGAATATGCCCTCTTGGGCAGTAAGGTCCTTATGTGTTGCAGTGTTAGCATCTTGAATTTGCAATTCACTATGAACTTGTTGAGTGGCGACAAGTTCAGAATGACTCCGAGCTTTTCCGAGTCTTTCTTGGGAACACAAAACAGCCTCCCTTGGAATTTGATGGACTTCACCCTTCAGATCACTTTTTTCTTCAACAGTTCTTGAACGTACTCCTCCAGAACGGGGGTGGAGTGTTGGAAAAACTGAGGGCACGGGGGTGGAGTGCTGTACCAGCTCCAGCCCAGTCCATTCTTGAGTAAGCTGTGGGCCCTGGGATCGAAGGTTCACCGATCCTGAAAATTCTGAAGTCTCCCTCCTACCGGCATCATCTCACTTGGATTGCCGTCCTGAGGTCTTGCCTCCCTGACCGCGACCACCCCTGAATCCCCCTCCCCTTGAGGGGCGCCTAGACGAGCCTCTGGCTGCTCCTCTAGGCTTTGCTCGAAAGGAAGCAGACTGCCCTTCGAACGTTGGGGTGAATGCCGTGGATTGTGTCGACACAGCCTGGGGTACCCACTGAAATGTGGTCGGGGTTTGTGCCACCATCTGGGGCACTAAAGGCAATGGCAATTGCAGTTGCTGTCTAAGAGGCTTGGCTGGCCAAGACGGTAGCCTAGTCCTCATAGTCTTCCTCTTTGGTTGAGGACCCTCATCCAGGGAAGACTTTCTTTTGATAGCCAGGCCCCACTTCTGGAGAAGGTTTCTATTCTCCAAGGCGGCCTTATCAACAAATTCTTTGACCAATTCGGTAGGGAAAAGGTCTTTGCCCCAAATGTTGGAGGAGATTAGTTTCCTTGGCTCGTGCCTCACTGACACCGAGGTGAACAAGAACTCCCTACAAGCTCTCCTCGCCCTGACGAAGCTATAAAGATCCTTCGTCACTGTGGCCAGATGAGTCTTGGCCACTAACATGAACAATTCATGGAACTTGGGGTCACTTGCCATCGTCTCGAGAGTAGTCTGAAGAGACATTGAGGCAGGCAGTCTTTCTTTTGTCTCGAACTCTCTCTGCAAAAGAGAGTCAGACAGCTTAGGGAGGTCCTCGCCGAACTGACGTCCGGCAATATCAGCCTCCAACTTCCCAACTGAGAAGGTAAGATGGACGTCCTTCCAGTCTTTGTTGTCCATAAGCAGGGCCAGGGACAAGGGTTTACACTCCTCCAGGGAGGGGCAAGGCTTGCCGGCCTCGACTGCTTTTTGTACAGCCGCAAACCCTTTCTGTAAAAGGGGAAGGCTCTAGCAGGAGAGGACACAAAGGAAGGGAGCTTCTTACTCAATGCAGCTACCTTTGAGTTCGAGAAGCCCCTCTCTTTCATCGAGGATGAAAGCAAAGCTTGAGCCTTAGCATGGTCCATCACTATGACCTCCTTCGGCTCTGTCTCCTCCTTTGAAGCTGGTTCCTTCCTCAGCCGGACATAACAGTCCGGATATGACGCCTTGTTGGGCCAGAATTCCACCTCCTCTCGGGGAACTGAACCCAACTTATCCGAGATGACGATCTTTCCAGTCGTCATTGGCATGTGCTCAGCATACCTCCATGGGTTAGCATCTGAGTACAAGGAAAGGTCTTTCACATTGAGCCTTTTCTGGGGCCCATGTGATGCTGCAAGGTTCTGCATCCGCAGTTCCATTGCGGCCGCCTTCTCCTGATTCTCCTTCTGCATTTGTTGGATCATTCCAACAATGGAGGAGAGGGCCTGTCCCAGCTCTACAGGGAGAGCAGCTGATGTTGAGCGAATAGGCTCCGGAATCTGAACCGGAGTAGCCGACACCTCGTCGACCTCTTCCTCTACAACGTCTGGGGCTTGAACTTCATCCTGGGCTTCTGCCAGGAGGTCTTCCTCCAGCACTCGTCCACGTCAGACATCCTGTCATCCAACTGGATGTCTAGCATAGCGACCGCGACTTCAGCATCCACCTGGATCTGAACTTGGGGGATCTCCTCTTGAGGCAGGGGAATCACTGCATCAGCTGATGCCCTAGGGAAAAGATACGCCCTCATCTCCTCACTTGGAAGATAAGGTCCAGAGGTATTCTTCTGGAAGCACCTTACCCAGTTACGAAGCTTCTCCCTTGCTATATCCCTTGATTCCGCCGTCCTAGGGGAATCAAAGGCCTCAGTAATCAGGTTAGTGCACACGGTACATACCTGAGGGTCCCAATACTGGAGATCACCCTTGGAGACAGCGTATGCTGCGTGCCTCCTACAAAACTCATGTCCGCAGAGGTTCTTGCTGCGGACGTTGCAGAAAACACTTCCGCACTTCAGAGGGTCCTCCTGTAAAGAGAAGAAATTTCCATGAGTATCAAGTGAACTATATCACTGGATATGCATAGTATGGCATAACAATTCAGAAAGGAAAGACACACACTTGTGTTTCCTTCACAACCAATTGTTGCAGCCTTCCAGATAATAAAATCGAATGGTTAATCTCTTCTAGAATAACCAATGCAAAGTTTCCAGAGAAAACAGGTGGAGCTCACACCTTAGAAATCATTTTAAAATCCTGGATAATAGACAAGAAAGAACTCACTTTCTTATCTGTAAGACAACAGCAAAGGGCTGTGCAAGACAACACAAAAGTGTTAGAACACACAGTGCTGTACCAAAACTTATACTATAGTTTTCTTCCTACAGTATATGTTATACTGAAGAATACTGGTACAGTTTAGAAGGTAATGTGCCGGCCGGCACACACCATAACTAGCTTTAAAGTATACTACTTAACAGCTATAAGGCGGCAGAACGCTGGTTCAAATGCATGTGCCGGCCGGCAGTAACTGCCGGCCGGCAACAGCCAATGTCGGCCGGCAATGACTGCCGGCCGGCAACTACACAAGGTAGTACCCGGCTGCCGGCCACACTCTTGACGACCGGCAGACAAGGGCTGACATTAGCCGGCCGGCAAAGGTACACCACCGATGCCAGCCAGCAGCAAAAGAACCAGAGCCGGGTCGGGTACAGCACTAGAAGAAAACAGAATGGATGCCGGGATAAGAGCGTACACTACCTCCAAACCCAGCAATCCGAAAGAGTGCATATAAGGAAGGGGAGAATCTAATTCAGGCTTCCTGACCAATGCCGTCTGGTACTACAGGCAGGCATGGATGAGGGACCAAGGGAGGTCCGGGCAGCACTCGAAGCAGAAGATCCTTGCCGGCCGGCAAGGGACTGAGTCAATTCCACATCCTAACCTATCCTAGGTCCAGATGTAGAATGACGTACAGTACTGTAATGGCTCGGCCATTACGGAGATAGAGGGGGAAGGGACAAAAGAGGGTCCTACCAACCTTGCTTTAGTGAAGGATCACCCACAGCCAAGAAAGCTCATCTTAGCCTAAGGGAGATCCAAGGAGGGATTTAAGATACCGAGGTATCAGGCCAGCAATACTTGCCAGCTCCCAGCGAACCAAAGCAAGGAAGGTGTTGCTACTCCCAGGGAAATAAACTTATCCTCCCCCGAGAACAGCAACAAGGACTAGTCTGCTAGATCACAAAAGAAGGAATCATCTCGTACAGAAACCTTCGGTAGTGACCTAAGGAGGCTAAGCCTCCTATGTCTGTGTCAGGCCAGCGAGGGAGACTCTACCTCAAGCCAGACGAACACAGACTCAGACTAAAAACTCTGTTGTTCTGTCCCACTCTGAAACCAGACTTACTGGAACAGGAGGGTACAGTAACACCCCAGTATAGTTTTAT
>NC_090738.1:32117838-32122838 GCF_036898095.1 Palaemon carinicauda
GCTTCTAGAAAGTTTATGTGAAAGGTCCTTGAATAGCTTGGACCAAGTCCCCTGGACTTTTTTCCGATGAGAGTGACCTCCCCATCCCTCCTTCGAGGCGTCTGAGTGAATCGTCATCGACGGGGGGAGGTGGCTGAAGAAGAACCGACTTCTTTAGATGTCTGGCTTGGGACCAAGGCCTGAGAAGAGTACGTAGCCGAAGCGGAACTGGTCTTCTCAGATCTCTTTGCGCGTTTGATGCATAACTTCTCCCAAACTCCGGTTGCATCCTTTAGCTGTGTTCTTAGCACTGGGTCTGTCACCGTAGCAAACTGGAGAGAACCCAGTACCCTCTCCTGTTCGCGTCTTGATATCCTTTCGGAATCTAGAAGTCTCTTGACAGAACCCCGCTATCTCCTTCCTTTTCTTCGCCGGGATGGAGAAACGGTGTGTATGTGACATTAGGTCCCAGTGGATTCCCAGCCACTGGAACTTTTGAGATGGAGAAAGTCGAGACTTTTTTCTGTTGATCTTGAAGCCTAGATACTCTAGGAACTGGATCACTTGACTGGAAGCTTGCAAGCATTCTGTCTCGGATGCGGACCCACACCAGCCAGTCGTCCAGGTAGGCTACTACCTGAATTCCCTTTAGGCGTAATTGTTTGAGAGCTCCGCTCGCAAGCTTCGTGAAAATCCTTGGGGCTATATTTAGCCCGAATGGCATGGCTCTGAAGGCGTATAGACCTTAGTTTTAGCTTGAACCCTAGGTAGGGGGAGAGTCGACGGTTGATTGGGACGTGCCAATAGGCGTCTGACAAGTCTATGGAGACGGAATATGCCCTCTTGGGCAGTAAGGTCCTTATGTGTTGCAGTGTTAGCATCTTGAACTTGCAATTCACTATGAACTTGTTGAGTGGCGACAAGTCCAGAATGACTCTGAGCTTTTCCGAGTCTTTCTTGGGAACACAAAACGGCTCCCTTGGAATTTGATGTACTTCACCCTTCGGATCACATTTTTCTCCAACAGTTCTTGGACGTACTCCTCCAGAACGGGGGGGTGGAGTGTTGGAAAAACCGAGGGCACGGGGGTGGAGTGCTGTACAGCTCCAGCCCAGTCCGTTCTTGAGGAGGCTGTGGGCCCAGGGATCGAAGGTCCACCGATCCCGAAAATTCTGAAGTCTCCCTCCTACCGGCATCATCTCACTTGGATTGCCATCCTGAGGTCTTGCCTCCCTGACCGCGACCACCCCTGAATCCCCTTCCCCTTGAGGGGCGCCTAGACGAGCCTCTGGCTGGTCCTCTATGCTTTGCTCAAAAGGAAACAGACTGCCCTTCTAACGTTGGGGGTGAATGCCGTGGACTGTGTCGACACGACCTGGGGTACCCACTGGAATGTGGTCAGGGTTTGTGCCACCATCTGGGGCACTGAAGGCAATGGCAATTGCAGTTGCTGTTGCTGTCTAAGAGGCTTGGCTGGGCCGAGACGGTAGCCTAGTTCTCATAGTCTTCCTCTTTGGTTGAGGACCCTCATCTGGGGAAGACTTTCTTTTGATAGCCAGGCCCCACTTCTGGAGAAGGTTTCTATTCTCCGTGGCGGCCTTATCAACAACTTCTTTGACCAATTCGGTAGGGAAAAGGTCTTTGCCCCAAATGTTGGAGGAGATTAGTTTCCTTGGCTCGTGCCTCACCGTAACCGAGGTGAACACGAACTCCCTACAAGCTCTCCTCGCCCTGACGAAGCTATAAAGATCCTTCGTCACTGTGGCCAGATGAGGTCTTGGTCACTACCATGAACATTTCATGGACCTTGGGGTCACTTGCCATCGTCTCAAGAGTAGTCTGAAGAGACATTGAGGCAGCCAGTCTTTCTTTTGTCTCGAGCTCTCTCCGCAAAAGAAAGTCAGACAGCTTAGGGAGGTCCTCGCCGAACTGACGTCCGGCAATATCAGCCTCCAACTTCCCAACTGAGAAGGTAAGATGGACGTCCTTCCAGTCTTTGTGGTCCATAGGCAGGGCCAGCGACAAGGGTTTACACTCCTCCAGGGAGGGGCAAGGCTTGCCAGCCTCGACTGCTTTTTGTACAGCCGCAAACCCTTTCTGTAAAAAGGGGAAGGCTCTAGCAGGAGAGGACACAAAGGAAGGGAGCTTCTTACTCAATGCAGCTACCTTTGAGTTCGTGAAGTCCCTCTCTTTCATCGAGGATGAAAGCAAAGCTTGAGCCTTAGCATGGTCCATCACTATGACCTCCTTCGGCTCTGTGTCCTCCTTTGAAGCTGGTTCCTTCCTCAACTGGACATAACAGTCCGGATATGACCCCTTGCTGGGGCCAGAATTCCACCTCCTCTGGGGGAACTGAACCCAACTTATCAGAGATGACAATCTCTCCAGTCGTCATCGGCATGTGCTCAGCATACCTCCACGGGTTAGCATCTGAGCACAAGGGGAAGGTCTTTCACATTGAGCCTTTTCTGGGGCCCATGTGATGCTGCAAGCCTCTGCATCTGCAGTTCCATTGCAAGCCGCCTTCTCCTGATTCTCCTTCTGCATTTGTTGGATCATTCCAACAATGGAGGAGAGGGCCTGTCCCAGCTCTACTGGGAGAGCGGAACGATGTTGAGGGAATAGGCTCCGGGATCTGGACCGGAGTAGCCGACACCTCGTCGACCTCTTCCTCTACAATGTCCTGGGTCTTGAACTTCATCCTGGGCTCCTGCCAGGAGGTCTTCCTCCAGACGCTCGTCCACGTCAGACATCCTGTCGTCCAACTGGATGTCTTGCAAAGCGACCGCGACTTCAGCATCCACCTGGATCTGAACTTGGGGGATCTCTTGAGGCTGGGGAATCACTGCATCAGCTGATGCCCTAGGGAAAAAGATACGCCCTCATCTTCTCACTTGGAAGATAATGTCCAGAGGTATTCTTCTGGAAGCCGCTTACCCAGGTACGAAAGCTTCTCCTTTGCTATATCCCTTGATTCCGCCGTCGTAGGGGAATCAAAGGCCTCAGTAATCAGGTTAGTGCACACGGTACATACCTGAGGGTCCCCAATACTGGAGATCACCCTTGGAGACAGCGCATGCTGCGTGCCTCCTACAAAACTCATGTCCGCAGAGGTTCTTACCGGACGTTGCAGAAAACACTTCCGCACTTCGGAGGGTCCTCCTGTAAAGAGAAGAGATTTCCATGAGTATCAAGTGAACTACGTATCACTGGATATGCACAGTTTAGCATAACAAATCAGAAAGGAAAAGACACACACACTTGTGTTTCCTTCACAACTAATTGTTGCAAGAGCCTTCCAGATAATAAATCGTATGGTTAATCTCTTCTAGAATAACCACTGAAAAAGTTTTCCAGAGGAAACAGGTGTAGCTCACACCTAAGCAATGATTTTAAAATCCCGGATAATAGACAAGAAAGAACCTCACTTTCTTATCTGTAAGGCAACACCAAAGGGCTGTGCAAGACAACACAAAAGTGTTAGAACACACAGTGCCGTACCAAAACTTATACTATAGTTTTTTTCCTACAGTATATGTTATACTGAAGAATACTGGTACAGTTTAGAAGGTATTGTGCCGGCCGGCACACACCATAACTAGCTTTAAAGTATACTACTTAACAGCTATAAGGTGGCAGAACGCTGGTTCAAATGCATGTGCCGGCCGGCAGTAACTGCCAGCCGGCAACAGCCAATGTCGGCCGGCAATAACTGCCGGCCGACAACTACACAAGGTAGTACCCCGGCTGCCGGCCACTGCTCATAGCGACCGGCAGACAAGGGCTTACATTAGCCGGCCGGCAAAGGTAAACAACTGACGCGGCCAGAAGCAAAAGAACCAGAGGAGTACGACTTCCCGGCTGCCGGCCTCATAGGCCGGCAGCCGGGTCGGGTACAGCACTAGAAGAAAACAGAATGGATGCCGGGATAAGAGCGTAAACTACCTCCAAGCCCGGCAATCCGAAAGAGTGCATATAAGGAAGGGGAGAATCTAATTCAGGCTTCCTGACCAATGCCGTCTGGCTCTACAGGCAGGCATGGATGAGGGACCAAGGGAGGTCCAGGCAGCACTCAAGCAGAAGACCCTTGCCGGCCGGCAAGGGACTGAGTCAATTCCACATCCTAACCTATCCTAGGTCCAGATGTAGAATGACGTACAGTACTGTAATGGCTAGGCCATTACGGAGATAGAAGGGAAGGGACAAAAGAGGGTCCTACCAACCTTGCTTTAGTAACGGATCACCCGCAGCCAAGAAAACTCATCTTAGCCTAAGGGAGATCCAAGGAGGGAGGCCAGCAATACTTGCCAGCTCCCAATGAACCAAAGCAAGGAAGATGTTGCTACTCCCATTGAAAGGATCTTATCCTCCCACCGAGAACAGCAACAAGGACTAGTCTTCTAGATCACAAAAGAAAGAATCATCTCGTACAGAAACCTTCGGCAGTGACCTAAGGAGGCTAAGCCTCCTATGTCTGTGTCAGGCCAGCGAGGGAGACTCTACCCCAAGCCAGACAAACACAGACTCAGACTTAAAACTCTGATGTTCTGTCCCTCTCTGAAAACCAGACTTACTGGAACAGGGAGGTACAGTAACACCCCAGTATAGTTTTATCGAAAGTTAATTCAGATAAACCACTTAGGGTTAAGCCCAAGGCTTAAACAGAGGGAAAGGGATTGCATACCTTCTCCGAAGAAAAGAAAGCAACCGGGGAGTATGAGAAAGTATACTAAGGCTCCATAAGCAACTTAGCCTAGGCACCAAGAGAATCGATTACCTAAATCACCGAAACTCACTCGTATACTATCTTGGAAATATTCAACATAATCTTAAATGTATAAAAAACAGCCTAAAGCTTCAATAAAACTTTAAAAACACTCGGGAAACCAAAATCATGCAGGAAGTACTAGGACCAGACGACTAGGCTACATGGCCTAGCGTAGGCCAGAGTTGGCGAATACTTCCTCAAAATAATACTAAAGCACGAAAGGAAATCCTATGTAATGCTAAATAGCTAAAAT
>NC_090738.1:32130338-32135338 GCF_036898095.1 Palaemon carinicauda
TCTTTTGACTCTCCAAGGCAAAAAATATTTTCCTCTGTGCCATATAGATTTAACCTGTATTCTTATACATTGTTCTTTTCATACCTCAGCCCAAATCCAAATAAATTTATAATTATTTCATTTCACGAGAGACTACTATGAGATTCAGGGCTTCTGTAACACGGTTTTTTGGACTTTGCTCCTTATCAATTCATCGGATGTAGCTGAAAGTTGACATATGTATATTTTACAACCACACACAAATTTTGTCAGCATTATCAATAACCTAAACCCGATAGTTTTAATTTTTATAGAGTAAAAATTATCTAGCCTACGCCATGGCCAGTGATAACGAGCCATGAGTCGAAAACATTCATTACGTAAGCAATGTAAACACCTTTTGACAAAATTTAGCCCCGCCCATCCACCAGACACCCATTCTCCTTGTTCCATCGGCTCTGAAACCCATAACAGTCAATAATAGCTAACAGGATTTGGATTTGCCCCCGTGGTTGCAAAACTGCATTTGTCTTACGACTTGCAACTTTATACAGTCAAGAGAAAGCCCGTGGCCATATTTACTATAGCCTGAAAAAGGTAATTAATCAGTTTTTATTTTAAATCCAATGTTTATGGTCTGATTTGTATTTAGCGTAACATGATTATAATACGTGTAATGTCTTTCAGGCTTTTGAACATTTCCATTAACTATTCACTATGCCACCAAGAGAGAGAGAGAGAGAGAGAGAGAGAGAGAGAGAGAGAGAGAGAGAGAGAGAGAGAGAGATTGTATGTAAACAGTCTTTATATAACTATTTTTGATAAAATAAGATTTTTGTGCTAAAATCTCCATCAGACCAACGGATCATCCGATATAATTTTTTTTTCTTCTTCTTAGGCCGTACGACCGTGTTGGCTATGTTTTGGGCATGACTGCATTTTGTAAATAAATCATGAATAGTTTTAGGAGTTTTATTTGTACATCTAATGGGAATTTATAGAAGTAAAGTGAACATAATTCATTTATCCTTTAAAATAATGACTACATGTAGCCAAACAAATAGTAGTAATAATTTGTCAGCTTAATGAAATAACCTATCATCTAATGTTAAACTTAATTTCTGAGGAGGCCATGGCTTACTGCACAGTGAAAAAAAAAACATGACAAAGACTTTATGAATGGCGGAACGATACATAAATGTTGGTGGGGTATCTGTGCTAGCGTAGTAATACTACTGTAGCAGTAGTGCCGCAACAGTAGTATACATGAATTAAATGTTTAGGCCAACTGCTGAGATCCTTGAGGATCATTTAGCACTTCTTACAACAACTCGAGAATTGAGTTTTTATAGCCAGAATTTAGATGTTCTGATCCAACAATGCCTATGATAGCCGTCAGTGTTATCCTGAATTATAATGAGGCCAAAGTGGGTGGAGCCTCATGAATTCATCATTCTGACGATAATTATTGGTGAAGGTTTGAAGCCAAAATACGGTACCGGCTTTTTTTTCAGTATATATGTAGGTAGATAGACAATAAATAAAAATTGCTTGACATTGGATATAGCAGTCATCAAATCAAGCTTGTCCACTACGTCTTTGAAAATTACCAACTATTCCCTACACCTTGTCAATATGATTGTGACCTATAGAGTAGACTGTAATTTCTTTGGAAACTTATTTTGGGAGTTAGACAAATAATCGAAGTGTTTTTGTATTTATTAACATATTTTGTTGGTTTATTCATTATGACAATTATCAGTGGAGAGGTTTCTGAGTTCATAAAGGTGTACTGCTTTGCTTTTATCTAAACTTTTGTGTCATTGTTGGCAGAGGTATAGCCTTCGTTACGTATAGCCAATCATCGATCGAGAAAGAGGGAAGAAATGCCGTCATAAGTTACGTAACGAGTGCGTTCGAAACCTTTTCTCTGAGTAAGTTGGCCCGTCTTCAAAAAACGTCACTTTTACATTATAAGTACCAAATTTATTCAACCTACGTAATGCAGAATATAGTCAAAATTTATGTGTAGATATAATGTGCATTCTGAAGAAGCATTATATTTATGAAATTCATAGATAAAATATTATTGCGAAAAAACCGTGTTACAGAGGCCCTGAATCTCATAGTAAATGATACTATAGGATGAGTAAGTAATCGAATTTAAGCATTTTAGCGGAGTTTTGTTTGTGTTTTGAACTGTTTAACTTCCAGGTTAACTTATATAAAATAATTGATTTTATCAATTTCGATATATTATGAGAAGTCTGATGGATAAAACCAAGAAATGGGACTATATTCTCTTACGAGTCAGTTTATTTATTTCCTCATTTCCTTTCCTTAATGGGCTACTTTCCCCCGGTGGGGGAGGGGGGTGACCCTTGGACTTAAAGCATCATGATATATATATATATAGAAAATACTGTATATGCATGTATCATATATACATTAGTTATATACAATTAGAGCAAGAGGAACAATCTTATGAATATGACAGGAGGGTTTTAAGGTAAAGTAGTTTTGAATGACTTGTAATAATCTCCCTGTGTATCTCTGGTTGTCCTAGAATCAAAATCCTTCCAAGGATTTTAGTTGCTTTCCACTGAGCACCTGGAGAGAAAAAAAAGAGCTTAAAAGGACAATACATCCGGGATTTGACTGACAGATCCCACCCACCTTTAAGACCTTAATCCATCTTCTGTTTGAGGACTTCTCCAAACCGAAAACTCCAGGTAAAATGACGGAAATCGTCCACTCAATATATTCTGTGTCTCATCCGCCACTTTCGTTTGGTTCGACTATAACTATCTTTGGCCTGAAGTTCTCCATTATTTGAACTCGTAGCAATAAGATTTGGTTCCGAATTTGAATTAATATTTCTTTTGCTTTGATGACTTTCTCCGTTCTTCGGTATTGGGTTAGATTGCAAAGACTCCCTAACTCTCTAGCCTTTCAGACTGCAAGCCTTGTAAGACACGCATCATACTTTGAGTTGCACACAAAATCTCCTCAACCTTATGGCTTTCGGGTGAAACGATTATTAAATAGTCTGGATATAATTAGAAATAAGGTACTTCCATTCAAGGTATCATCAACGCCCCCATGGAAGTTACCAGAGATATCTTTTTGTAAATATTTTATTGAAGATAAGAAGAATATGTCAGACCTCGAAGCCAGGTCTCTTTTTAATGAAAATGTTAAAGAACATAGAGGATCAACTTTTATCTATACTGATGGCTCCAAATCTGATGCTGGCGTTGGATTTGGAGTACATAGTAATGGTTTTAATTGTAGAGGTGCACTTCCTCTGACCGCTTCCATATTTACTGCGGAACTGTATGGCATATTAACCGCTATTGAGAAAATAGCGTTGGAGAAGGAGGGTAATTTTACAATTTTTAGTGATGCAAGGAGTGTCCTGCAAGCTATGGAAGTTTTTAATTCTAATAACCCTCTAGTTTTAAAGATTTTAGAATGGCTTTTTATTATTGGACGGAGAGGTATAACAGTTCAATTTTGTTGGGTTCCAGCACATGTAGGTGTGTCTGGGAATGAGAAGGCAGATTCACTGGCTAAGGAGGCTGCATCCGAGTTGCTGCCAAGAAGGTATCCCATTGCCTGTAATGATTTCTTACCTGACATCAAGAAATTGGTTTGCAATAAATGGCAACAGCAATGGGATAGTCAAGATGGCAATAAAATGCGAGAGATAACAAATGACATATCTCCTTGGAGGTATAATATGATGCCCCGAAAATGGGAGACGTCTCTTTGTCGTCTCCGTATTGGTCACACTCGGTTGACACACGAGTTTCTGCTGAAGGGCCAACACCAACCGTATTTTGATGACTGTTTAGTACCTCTAACAGTAAGGCATTTGTTGACCGAATGCCCCAATTATAACAACTTGTTTGAGGCTCGAGGTGAGGGTGGCAGGTTCATCCTTGCCAAGATTCTTGGAAATGATGTGTCCTACCATGCAAGTGGCATTTTTAGATTTATTTCAGAAGCAGGTCTTCTGAAAAATATTTAACTTTTATGACATTCAATTTTTATGATTTTAATTGAATACTATTCAATTTTTATTTAATTTTATTTTTTATTTTTGTATACATGAATTAAATGTTACCGGCGTCAATGACCTTAGATGTCAGGATGCCTGAAAACTTTTAAATCATTCATTCATTCTTGGTTTGTCCTGAATAGTTTTTGATGAATTAGTCGTTGATCTCTTCACGTCATCCCATTAGTCACACAAGGAAAAGTGATCACACTGCTTGGCTGAAATCAAGTAGGTTTAAGTAGATTCCAGAATTCCTTCCTGTTACGTAGTAAGAATCGTCAATCTCACCAGTTCCCAATTTTAATAATAAGCCATTACCAGAGCACCATGTACACAATTGATCATATAAATAACTGAAATTTTCTCGCAATTCAAATTATTTAGGTGTGGGACCAAGTTGGCAAATCATCACAACCAGAGTTGCCGAGCTATATATGTATTTTCTTCAATGAAATCCTGGGTCTCCGTTGTAGCCTTTCAGATACCCAGAACTCAATAATTCAATCGCTTGAAATATCTTTTGACTCTCCAAGGCAAAAAATATTTTCCTCTGTGCGATATAGATTTAACCTGTATTCTTATACATTGTTCTTTTCATACCACAGCCCAAATCCAAATAGATTTATAATTATTTCATTTCACGAGAGACTAAATGATACTATAGGATGAGTAAGTAATCGAATTTAAGCATTTTAGCGGAGTTTTGTTAGTGTTTTGAACTGTTTAACTTCCAGGTTAACTTATATAAAATAATTGATTTTATTAATTTCGATATATTATGAGAAGTCTGATGGATAAAACCAAGAAATGGGACTATATTCTCTTACGAGTCAGTTTATTTATTTCCTCATTTCCTTTCCTTAATGGGCTACTTTCCCCCGGTGGGGGAGGGGGGGGGGTGACCCTTGGACTTAAAGCATCATGATGAGTTTCGTATCAATATCTAAATATCGATTTT